>NC_091194.1:34502963-34677963 GCF_040958095.1 Procambarus clarkii
TAACTACTAACCAGTAGTGTAGCTATAAATTCTAATAAACTGACTCGTAGTAACACCAGATTTGTCCTAGAATTCATGGCGGCGATTGGACTCAGCTATCCAGCTCGGGAGAATAAATTCCACATATTTATAAATCGAATTAAAACATGTTTAATCTTGTAGAATTTATTAAGGTATTAGATTGGCAATTAATTCATTTCTGTTTAGTAAAATATATAGCCGTTTATGGAAATAGTTTCATACAGTTGCGGTCATCTGATCAGTAAACAAAGTAAACAAACTCAAATTCTATTACGAATATATTTTCCATCTAACGTCAGTTAGGTTAAATGATTTGCACAGCGAGAAACAATATGCTGTACCTAAAGACGTTATTGTGACGCAAAATAACGTCAGTAATGTTTCCATCCATTCGGAAATTAGATTATTGAGGAAATTACACAAGTTTCCAACATCCGGCGCTAGATGGCGCGCGGGACTAGCAAGGAGACTTGTCAGAAAGAGACGCCATTACAGTTTGGTGCCTGAAGCTGATCCTTATTATCGATGAAATTGAGGAGCATCCCTGCATTAAATGGCTTGAGATCGATTCGGCAGCTTCAACATATTACGGACACAGCATCCGGCAAGGCTGAGTACCATTGATTTTCTATTTTGGCCATTATTCTATATTTACGTTGGTGCCTTGTCATTACGTTGCATGTAAGCCTAATAACTCCCGTGAGTGTAATTCTTATGCCTAATCCACTCTTATTTCATGAATAA
The DNA here is from genome assembly GCF_040958095.1 of Procambarus clarkii. Taxonomy (NCBI): domain Eukaryota; kingdom Metazoa; phylum Arthropoda; class Malacostraca; order Decapoda; family Cambaridae; genus Procambarus; species Procambarus clarkii. Next base: position 34,503,729 of record NC_091194.1, read on the forward strand.
TTGCATAAATATATACACTCAAGTAGAAATTACATGTTATTAATATTTCAGCAAGGAGCTAGCTACAAGGGAACCGTACTTCAGGCTGTAGAATCACGTGTCGCCAGACGCGTACAGGGTTCAATGTGATTCTATATTATATGTAGACTAACATTATAGAATTTACCCCCCCCCCCAAGAGATATGTAAAGGCAATTGCTCTACTTTAAATAGAAGTTTTTCAGTCCACTTCTCTAAATTAATTTTGATTAATTAATATGTTTATTATTAAAGATCCATAGATCACTGGTCACCGAGCCCATAACATTTTTTATGGTCCTAATGAACTTCTTAATGATATTATATGTTGGAGTGAATTCCCCCACAGCCTCTGACCGTCTGCCTCTGCCCAGATGCATCTGCCTCTGCCTTTCTCTCTCTCTCTCTTTCTCTCTCTCTCTCTCTCTTCTCTCTCTCTCTCTCCCTCTCTCTCTCTCTCTCTCTCTCTCTCTCTCTTCCTCTCTCTCTCTCTCTCTCTCTCTCTCTCTCTTCTCTCTCTCTCTTTCTCTTTCTCTCTCTCTCTCTCTTCTCTTCTCCTTCCTCTCCTATCTCTCTCTCGCTCTCTCTCTCTCTCTCTCTCTCTCTCTCTCTCTCTCTCTCTCTCTCTCTCTCTCTCTCTCTCTCTCTCTCTCTCTCTCTTCTCTCTCTCTCTCTCTCTCTTTCTCTCGTCTTTTCAAATTCTCAAAAGACGTATATTAAACGTAATTTAAAACGTGCCCTTAACAATGAAATGTCGTTTTTAGCACGTACAGAAGATGCGAAAATGATGGGACTCCCCCAAGTCTCCCCTTCGCACCCTCCCCAAAACCTCGTGCTCCCCCCCCCCCAGCCCTCTTTTTCCTTCTGACCCCCTGAAGTCTTTCATACTCCTCCACCATCCCTATCCAGATCCTCCAGACCCCGCCCACCCCAGATCCCGCAGGTCCTGCTTTCTAGGCCCTCACACCCCGGACCCTCCCTGTTTCCCTGCTTAATGGGAGTCAACAGAATCTGAGGAAGGACAGAAGAGAGTCAGTTTCAGGGTGATGTACTCGAACATAGATGGGATTACAAGCAAGGCAAGTAAACTACTGGAAAGAGCACAAGAAGTGATCCACAGATGTAATCATACTCATAGAAACAAAACTCTCAGGAATCATGACGAATGCGGTGTTTCCCCAGGATTACACTGAAATAAGGAAAGAGAGGGAAGGAAGGGTAGGAGGCAGAGTGGCCCTACTAATGAGAAAGGAGTTTAGTTTCAAGGCGATGGTTTTCCTGGGATGCGAGGGATTCAGAGAGTATATAGCAGGCACCATGACAATGGGAGGACCAAGAGTAGTAGCAGCAGTGATATATAATCTCCCACCAAATGACAGAAGACCCCAGTAAGAGTATGACAAGAACAACATGGCAGTTAGCACTATAATTGAGAGGGCAGCCTCTGTTACCTGTAGAAATAAATCGTATCTGCTCATCATGCGGGACTTCAGTCACGGAAGGATAGAGTGGGGAGAACAAGGAACCGCATGGAGGTGAGGATACGTGGAGAGCCAAACTATTGGAGGTGGCGACAAGAAACCTTTTAAGCCAGCATGTCAGGGAACCCACAAGAATGAGAGGAAACGATGAACCAGCGAGACTCGACCTAGTCTTCACTCTGAACGACTCCGACATAAGAAAAATCGGTTTCGAGGCCCTGGTAGGAATGAGCGACCAAAGTGTACTGACCTTTGAGTACCTGGCTGAAGAAGGGTTATTGAACTCGAGGAGGGAAACTGGAACTGAAAACAAAAGGCTGGCATTCCGAAAGAAAAACTATGAGGAGATCAGAAAAATCATAACAGATATAACATGGGAAACAGAGCTTAGGGGAAAGACGGCCCAAGACATGATGGATTACGTTACGCAGGAGTGTAAGGGGGCAGCCGACAAGTTTGTCCTGGTCCAAAAGGAAAACAACGAAATGTACATGAGAAACTTATGGTCTAATCAGAGATGTAGGCTAGCTAAGCAGCAAAGTAAATGGGAGTGGAGTAACTATAAGAATAACAGGGTACTTGAGAGCAGAGAAAGATACCAGAGTGCCAGGAATGAATATGTCACATTGAGAAGAGAGGCAAAACGGCAATACAAAAATGACATTGCAAGCAAGACAAAGACTCAACCTGAATTGTTGCGCAGCCATATCGGGAGAAAAAGCAACAGTAAAGGATCAGGTAATAAAATTGAGGATAGAGGGAGCCAGTCGGCCGAGCGGACAGCACGCTGGACTTGTGATCCTGTGGTCCTGGGTTCGATCCCAGGCGCCGGCGCGAAACATTAGGCAGAGTTTCTTTCACCCTATGCCCCTGTTACCTAGCAGTAAAAAAAAAAACCTGGGTGTTAGTCAGCTGTCACGGGCTGCTTCCTGGGGGTGGAGGCCTGATCGAGGACCGGGCCGCGGGGACACTAAAAAGCCCCAAAATCATCTCAAGATATAGGGGCAGACAGATTCACTACCACGGTAAGGAAGTGTGCGAGGAACTGAATAATATATTCCAGGAGATCTTCACAGTAGAGCAAGGAGAAGTTCTAGAGATAACAGAAGGAATAGTTAACCAGGAACCCCTCGAAGAATTTGAGATTACCAGTGGGGATGTAAGGAATCTTTCACTAGATTTGGATGCGACAAAAGCTATAGACCCAGATGGAATCTCCCCTTGGATACTAAAGGAAGGAGCAGAAGCACAGTGCCTGCCACTCTCCACAGTGTATAACAAACCCTTGGTAACAGGGGAACTACCCAAAATTTGGAAGATGGCTAATGTAGTCCGTATATACAAGAAGGGGGATAGACATGAGGAACTAAACTACAGGCCAATGTCCCTAACTTGCATACCATGCAAGATGATGAAGAAGATTGTGCGAAAAAAGTTAGTGAAACATCTGGAGCGAAAGAACTTTGTAACACAGCATGAACATGGGTTCAGGGATGTCAAGTCCTGCCTCACAGGATTAATTTAAATCTACGATCAGGCAACCAAAATCTGGCAAGAAAGAGAAGGGTGGGCAGACTGCATATTTTTGGATTGCCAGAAAGCCTTTGACACAGTACCAGAAAAGAGGCAAGTGAAAAAGCTGGAGAGGCAGGCAGGAGTGTAAAGGAAGGTACTCCATTGGATAGGGGAGTACCTAAGCAACATAAGACACTGTGAAGGGGTGAGGTCTCAGATTGGCGAGGCGTCACCAGTGGAATCCCTCAAAGTTCAGTCCTTGGACTTATACTGTTTCTGATATATGTAAATGATCTTTCAGATGGTATAGAATCGTTCCTTTCATTGTTTGCTGATGATGCAAAAATTATGAGGATGGTTAAAACAGAGGAAGATAGTAGGAGGCAACAAGATTACCTAGAGAGACTGAATGAATGGTCCAACAAATTGCTACTGAAGTTCAACGCGAGTAAATGTAAGGTAATTAAACTAGGCGGTGGAAACAGGAGGCCAGACACAGGGTATTGAATAGGAGATGAAGTATTTCTTGAAACGGACAGAGAGAAAAATTTAGGAGATGATATCTCACCAAACTGGTCCTCTGAAGCCCATATAAAAAGAATTACATCTGCGGCATATGCGAGGCTGGCTAACATCAGAACAGCCTTCAGGAACCTGAGTAGGGAATCGTTGAGAACCTTGCATACCACATATGAAACACCAAATCCTGGAGTATGCAACTATGTAGGTACTCACAGGGGCCTTGGGGCTGAATGGACAGCGCTTGGGACTCGTAATCCCAAGGGTGCAGGTTCGATCCCGGCCGTCGGTGAAAACAGAGGGGCAGAGTTTCTTTCACCCTGAAACCCCTGTTGCCTAGCAGTAAATAGGTACCTGGGAGTTAGACAAGCTGTTACGGGCTTCTTCCTTGTGTGTGTGTGTGTGTGTGTGTGGTGTGTTCTAGAAGAGAAAAAATTAGTAGTTAGTAACAGTTGATTGACTGACAGTTGAGAGGCGGGCCGGAAAAGCAGAGCTCAACCCCCGCAAGTACAAATAAGTGAATACACACACACAGACCAAACACACACACAGACCATACACACACACAGACCAAACACACACACAGACCAAACACAGACACACAGACCAAACACACACACAGACCAAACACACACACACAGACCAAACACACACACAGACCAAACACACACACACAGACAAACACACACACACAGACCAAACACACACACACAGACCAAACACAGACACACAGACCAAACACACACACACAGACCAAACACACACACACAGACCAAACACACACACACAGACCAAACACACACACACAGACCAAACACACACACACAGACCAAACACACACACACAGACCAAACACACATACACAGACCAAACACACACACACGGACCAACACACACACACAGACCAAACACACACACACACACACAGACCAAACACACACAAAACCAAAACACACAGAACCAAAACACGCTGTTGCTAAGACCGGTGTAGGGAGGGTGGAACATGTGCAGTTCGCTCATCTAAATGTCTTCATAATTTGGGACATCAGAGGGATACAAAGGAAATTCGTTGCGTAGTGATATTATGAAGTGAAACGCACTGTTTAGAAAATAGCAGTTTCATAGATTGTGTCCGATAGAACTAATTAGTGAAGATCAATGTACGACATCAGTTCCACCACAGACTTGTTGCCGCCATCGCTCGGTCAGAGATTACGTAACTAGAATGTGATAGTGAAGATTAAAGCAAATAGTGAACAGAATAGTGAAGAAGATAGGCAAAAACGTGTAGCGTTAGAGCTGTACCGGCCTAAGGGGAACAAGAGGCCGATTACTGGTGATATATAGCAGGAATTTGTAGTGATCTATGCCTGGCAGCGGCGTGGACATCAACGGGCCTACAGAGACGTAAACAAGACATAAAACACTGTTTCTCAACACCTAGTTGTACTTTGGGGATGTTTGACTGGTGGTAAGAGCCTCTCAATTAGTCAGTTAATCATACCGTGTACAGTGTTCATGCAATATATTATTTATGGTGGATATAAGTGAAAATATGGAAACGAACCTCAGAAGACAATACGCTCATTTGGGACTAGTGTTTTGGTACCTACATGTGACAACATTATGCCCTCCACTGGGTAACACCCCCCACCTTCTCTCCACCCTCACACCCTCTTACAATAAACACCCCCACCTCTCTCACCCTCACCCCTCTTACAATAAACACCCTCCTCCCTTCTCTCACCCTCACCCCCTCTTACAATAACACCCCCCATCTTCTCTCACCCTCACCCCCTCTTACAATAAACACCCCCCATCTTCTCTCACTCTCACCCCCTCTTACAATAACACCCCCCATCTTCTCTCACCTCACCCCCTCTTACAATAACACCCCCCATCTTCTCTCACTCTCACCCCCTCTTACAATAACACCCCCACCTTCTCTCACCCTCACCCCCTCTTACAATAACACCCCCCATCTTCTCTCACCCTCACCCCCTCTTACAATAACACCCCCCATCTTCTCTCACCCTCACCCCTCTTACAATAACACCCCCCATCTCTCTCTCACTCTCACCCCCTCTTACAATAACACCCCCCATACTTCTCTCACCCTCACCCCCTCTTACAATAACACCCCCCATCTCCTCTCACTCTCAACCCCCTCTTACAATAACACCCCCCATCTTCTCTCACTCTCACCCCCTCTTACAATAACACCCCCCATCTTCTCTCACCCTCACCCCCTCTTACAATAACAACCCCCCATCTTCTCTCACTCTCACCCCTCTTACAATAACACCCCCCATCTTCTCTCACCCTCACCCCCTCTTACAATAACACCCCCCATATCTTCTCTCACCCTCACCCCCCTCTTACAATAACACCCCCATCTTCTCTCCACTCTCAACCCCCCCCTCTTACAATAACACCTCCCACCTTCTCTCACCCTCACCCCCTTCTTACAATAACACCCCCCATCTTCTCTCACTCTCACCCCCTCTTACAATAACACCTCCTCCCTTCTCTCACTCTCACCCCCTCTTACAATAACACCCCCCATCTTCTCTCACTCTCACCCCCTCTTACAATAACACCCCCCATCTTCTCTCACCCTCACCCCCCTCTTACAATAACACCCCTCACCTTCTCTCACCCTCACCCCCTCTTACAATAACACCTCCAACCCACAAAGCCTACCACCCAAAGCTTGTATACCATGCAAGGTGATGGAGAAGATTATTATAAACAACCTAGTAACACCATCTGGAGAGAAGGGATTCCGTGACAACCCATAAAAAATGGGTTCAGGCAGTTAAATATCGCCTTACAGCCTTAATAAAATTCTACAATCAGGTGACAAAGATTAAACAAGAAAGAGATGGATGCGCAGACTGCATTTACTTGGACTGTCGGAAAGCCATTGACACAGTACCCCATAAGAGGTTGATGCATAATCTGGAGAAACAGGCTGGAGAAACTGGTACCGTACTCCAGTGGATAAGGGAGTACCTAAGCAATAGGAAGCAAAGAGTTACAGTGAGGGGTGAAACCTCAAAATTGGCGTGAAGTCCCAAGTGGAGTCCCACAGGGCTCTGTACTTGGACCTATCCTGTTTCTGATATACGTAAATGATCTCCCAAAGGGTATAGAATCATTCCTCTCAATGTTTACTGACGATACCAAAATTATGTGGAGGATTTAGACAGAGGAGGACAGCTTGAAGCTTCAAGATGACCTGGACAAGCTGAAGGAATTTTCGAAACAAATGGTTGTTAGAATTTAACCCAAGCAAATGTAATGTAATGAAGATAGGTGTAGGGACCAGGACACCAGACACAAGGTATCATTTGGGAGATAAAATTCTTCAAGAGTCAGAGAGAAAGATTTGAGGATTGATATCACGCCAGACCTGTCTCCTGAAGCCCATATCAAGAGAATAACATCAGTGGCATATGCCAGGTTAGCCAAATATAAGAACGGACTTTAGAATCTTGTGTGAGGAACCGTACAGAACTTTATATACCACATATGTCAGACCAATTCAGGAATTTGCGGCTCCAGTGTGGAGTTCATATCTACTCAAGCATAAGACTAAATTGGAAAAGTTTCAAAAGTATGTCACTAAACTAGTACCCGAACTGTGGGGTTTGAGCTACGAGGAGATACTATGGGAATTAAACCTCAAGTCACAGGGAGATAGAGGAGTTATGGGGGACATGATCTCTACATACAAGATTCTCAAATGAATTGATAGGGAATATAAAGATAGACTATTTAATGCATGGGGCACACACACACTATAAGACACAGGTGGAAACTGAGTGCCTAAATGAGCCATAGAATCATTAGAAAGATTTTTGTCTGAGTAGTTGACAAATGGAATGCATTAAGAAGTGATGTTGTGGAGGCAGACTCCATACACAGTTTCAAGTGTAGATATGATTGAGCCCAATAGGCTCAGGAACCTGTATATCTGATGACTGACAGTTGAGAGACGGGACCAAAAAGCCAGAGATCAATCCCGCAGTCACAACTAGGTAAGTGCAACTAGGTAAGTACACACACACACACATATGAAGTACTTGTACTTAATTTTAATTAGAAAAGTTTTAAATCATCAGTTGTACTATTGCAACTGACTACGATTTGACAGGAAATTTGACTAGGACAACAAATCATGCTGTCTACGATTTGAGTGACAGAAAGTAATGTATTTTATACGTTATTAAAACACATTATATGAATAGTTTCAGTGCCACCTTTCTGCGACCAATTAAACACGGTCAAAAATGGTTTTTTGTTTGCTGAGTATATCTATTCATCTACTTATCTCTCTGTCATATATATATATGCATATTCATCTATCTGTATATTTATCATTGTATCTATCTATCCATCTCTTTATCCACCTATCTATCTATCTATCTATCTATCTATCTATCTATCTATCTATCTATCTATCTATCTATCTATCTATCTATCTATCTATCTATTTATATCTATCTATCTATCTATCTATCTATCTATCTATCTATCTATCTATCTATCTATCTATCTATCTATCTATCTATCTATCTGTCTATTTATCCAGCTACCATCTCATCTTTCTATTCATTTAAGTATTTATCAAGCCATTTATCTGCCCATCCATCTATCCATCATATTCAGCTGTTTATCCATACCCCTGTCTGTCTCTATCCATAAGTATATCCTTCACGCTATCAGTCCACATCTCTATGCATACATCTATATATATATATATATCTGCTCTCTGTCTATCTCTTTTATGTCTTTCTGTCTCTCTTTTATGTCTTTCTGTCTCTCTTTTATGTCTTTCTGTCTCTCTTTTCTAGCTCTCTCTTTCTCTGTTTATCAGCCTCTATTTTTTCCCTCTGCCTCTGTGTCTGCCTGTTTCTGACTATGTGTCTCTGTCTTTGTATTTCTCGGTCACTGTCTGTCTGTCTGTCTCTCTCTTCCTTATCAACAATATTTTTGTGTAATGTGTGGGTTACCGCCTGCGAGAAGAGCTTATTTGACATACTAAAAATGTATAGTTCCCTTACTCTCATAAAGGGTTGTGTCCTGCAAAACTTTTAGAGTTGTGGAAGAATCGTCTGTTTTATGTGAGTACGAACAACTTATTGACAGCAGGTAATTTGTTAATTTTACCGGAATCAGTGTAAAATGTTACATATTACTATACGAAAAAACAATTGTTCTGAAAGTTTGTTTTGATACTATCTAGCTGAACAGAGGGCGTGCATTGACAAAAATGTGTGAGGGGGGTCTGAATGTGATCCTGACATGCTCTTACCTATTGAATTCTGACAACCCAAATCATCCATTTTTCATCCTGTACCCCAGACCATTTCCTCTGCCCATATGGATGACGCTAGCTCCATCTGTGTGGCCTCCAACGACGAACAGACAAACAGCCAGACACACACACAGATATTCTCGCACACTTTGGAGTACGTAACATAATATATGTAATGTGTCTCGACTCAATAAGATTGTTATTTTGAGTTTATATTTCAGGTGAAAATGTCTATAAATATTGAACATTTATTGGTTCTTAGTGTTGGAAATTTTGACCGAATTTGTGTTATATATTATACTGGATGGGTATCCAGCGATGCCTAGGTCTGTCTGTCCAATTTGACCATATATCTATCCTTCCACCTATCTCTCTATTTATCTATCCGTCCATCCACCTACCTCTCTTATTATTTAGCCATTAATCTATATATATAATCAATGCATCCATCTCTCTATCTCGGTCTATCTATCCATTTATCTCGGTCTATCTATCCATCTATCTAACTATCTACTCATCATATATTTAAGAATCTATATATATTCATCTATCTTTCAATCTACCTATATAGCAATCCATATATTCATTTATCTATCTTTCTCTCTGTTCACCTGTACGTCTATCCATCTGTCCAAACATCTACACCTCTGCCTATTTGTCTATACATCTATCTATCCGGCTTTCCCTTTATACATCCATCTATCCATCTATCGACGTGTAGAAGAATGTAAGAACTCTTGTATATATACATAAATAAATAAAATAACTAAATAAATAAAAATACGAAAATATCTATCCATCCATCTACTCATCCATCCATCTACTCATTCATCTATCTATTCATACATCTATCCATTCATCTGCCCTCTCTGTCCATTTATCTATATACATCTATCCATCTTTCCGTCCATCTTTCCCTCCACCTGTGCAGCCATTTATCCATCCATCAATGCAACCATCTGTCCATAAATCTATTCATCTAGCTTTCTATCCATCTATCTCACTATATCTACATCTTGCTTTCTTTTCATCTATCTATCCATGCACCTAATCAACTTTGTATTCAATAATTCAACCAAATATCTGTTCATTTAACTATCAATCTATATATTCGTCTATATATCATTGTACCTAAACATCCAGCAATCAATGCATCCATACATCTATCAATCCACTTATCTGTCTATTCATGTTTCCAGCCATCCATTCATCCATTAATCTGATGTCAGTCTCTGTCTCTAGATATCTTTGTCTCTGTTTCTCTATATCTGTCTGTCTATCTGTTCATCAGAGAGAGAGAGCTCTGATGAGATATATAATTGTCTGTGTGTTGGGTGTCAACAGTGAGAGGATGTTACGACCCTGGGTCCAGATGGATCCTGGGTCCAGATGGATCCTGGGTCCAGATGGATCCTGGATCCAGATGGATCCTGGGTCCAGATGGATCCTGGGTCCAGATGGATCCTGGGTCCAGATGGATCCTGGGTCCAGATGACTGTGGTAGATGGACCGGGATCGAGTGGCATTTGTTGACATACAGATGATGTAGGGACTCTTCACCTATGTATGCATTTTAGGTGTGATAGGCCTTGAATGTGTTGGATTATACGTTGGATTAGTGATATTTAAATTATAGAGTTTTTAGATTAGTTTGGTTAAAGAAATAATGTTAATTGTGTGGTAAGTTTATACACAGGATTGCTCCCAAATTTAAAATGGCGGCCGAATACGTCCTTGTAAGAGCATTTTGATGCTCCTACATCTATAGGTTTCCACTGAACCTGAACCAATGGCTTCACTCAATTTCCCCCCCCCCCCATGCACTGGGGCTCAATCTTCAGGGTACTTCTTTATCAATACACAGAGAGTGTGGGCCTGGGAACACCAGGCACATAGGTTCGAACCCTCGCCACGGCTCCTACAGATTTTCTCATTGATACATCACGAGAGTGTGATTACTCTCTGTGTATTAAAGGAAGAGCGTCAGAGGTAGAACATTCCAAGATGACTGAGCCAGAGTGCATGTGGTGGATTGTCTGACACCCTGCATCAGCGTCAATGGAAGGCTCAGGAGTCCTAGAGGGTGCAGTAGTACCCAAGGTTGCAATTGTTTTGACCATGTCGTGGCCTAGTCGTCTGGAACGTGTGCCTGGTAACTCACAGCACATTGGTTAGAACCCTCATGGCGGCTACTACGGCTGATCTATTTATTAATCCGCATCTTCGTCTATCCATCCATCCCCTTATCTACTGTCTGTCTCATTCTCTTCCTCTATCTTTATCTCTGCCTCTCTCTGTCTATCTGTCTCTAGCTGTGTTTCTGTTTCTGAGTTTCTGTGTGTCTCTGTCTCTATGTTTTTCTGTCCCTCTGTCTTACAATAGTGTTATGTGTGGGTGGTCGGCAGTGGGAGCAGCTCAGTGGTGTGAAGAACTAAACAAACAATAGTTACCCTTACTCTGGTATACAGCAGTTTGCTTGAGAAACGTTTGACGCTGTGGGAGAATTGTCTGTTTAATGTGAGTAAAGGCAAATTATTCACAGCTGGAATTTTATGTCAATTTTCACAAATTAATGAATAATGTGGCAGATTACTATAAAACTATTTTTTTATATGAAAGGTTTGGCCCCCAACTTTGAACAGACAGACATTCTCTCATATGGTATAATTATATAATATAAATATTGCATTTTGACACATAAAAATTGTGGTGTGTTGTATGACATTAGTGTTATATAATGTTGGGATGGATAAATGTCATCCTTACCATCCTTATCTGCAGCGTTAATGTTTGCTCCAGCGTCGAGGAGGACCTTCACAGTGTTGTTGCGACCACGTACGGCTGCCCAGTGAAGGGCTGTCCTGCCTGTCAACAGATACCACAATTGTTATTATGCATAAACCGTCACGATTCCTGTACATTATGTAAATATTGAAATAATCTGTTCTAGATGAACATTTGTATATACTAGTAAAGTGTACAGACTCTAAATAGTATGCAAAATTATTTGCCACCCTAAATTTAAGAGAGAAAGATCATGTTAAAATGTTTAAGAATAGATCACTATTAAAATATCCGACATCTGAACAGTTCTTATTTGATAATGTATTACTTGTGACGAGAGCGACAGTGGAGCTATTGTCAGGCCCGAAACACTGAGTGTATTAGTGGTTTGAACCATAGTATATACTTGCCCTACCTACAGATCCAACATTCTTCTCGTATACCATTTTGTATGTATGTGATTTTCCCTAATAAATAATATTATTATTATTATTATTATGTATATAAGAAGAGCATTACTGGGACTTTAATTATTAAATAATAATAAATAATAATTATTTATTAATATAATTATTATTATGTACATAAGAAGAAACTTTACAAGGGTGAACCAACAGCTCCAGTCTTGCCATCGTCAGTTAACCAATATAACCTTTATAAGCATCGTATGCCATACAAGTTTGTCAATAAAATGTTGGCAATACTTGCTCGAGGAAAGAGAAACATTGTTGCCATCACCATACAACCAATATAACCATAAATGGTATGTAACTGATGATATTTGAGAATACTGATGGAGGCATGAGGAACATCGTTGTCGTCATCAGTTAACAATGACCTTCACAAATACTCTGAACACCACCATTCGCTATCTTATCATGCAAGCTTAAGGCATCAGCAACACCATGTTACGCCCGATAAATATTATTATAATTTATGATATCCTGCTTCACTAGTTGTTATCAAACCATACTGACTTGAGAAGAGAGTAACATTGTGGTATCATTGTCAGATAAACAAGATGATTGTTGAGGATATCCTTCATCTGGTGATGAGGACATCACCAGATGTCGTTCCATCCCCAGGTTAACCAGCTTTCTGAGGTATTCATCATCCTACAGTAGCCAAAATATAGGTGAGTATGACCTGTTACTGAAATCAATGTTAGAAAAAGCCCTCAACCTCTGTCTTGATGACCTACAGTGGAAACAAGTCTCTCTTCCCCTAAGACTTCGGGGCCTCGGAGGTCGAACAGCAACGCAAATCACCGTACTAGTCTTCCTGTCCTCCTCCTCGGCATCCGACGACCTTGTGAAGGAAATTCTACCTGCCTACTTACATCAGCTGGCAGGTGTACACGGTCCCAATTTTATATGCTGTGCCACAGAGTGGGCCTCTCGTGCAGGCCCATCACCTCAACCACCATCTCCAAAAGCCCAGAAGCAATCCAGCTGGGATGGCCCCATTGTAGACCAAGTTGCTGCAACAACACAACACGACATTGCTCGCCTAACAGCAGTAGCAGCCCCATATGCAGGGGATTTCATGTTAGAAACCCCAATGTCATCAACTGGCACGCGTCCCGCACCACACGCCTTCTGAATTGCTGTGGCCCTCCCCCTTGTTGCCCCAATCCACACCATATATAAGTGTTTTTGATGCGAGGTGGTGGCTGACAGGTACGGCCACCATGGCCTACTCTGCCAAAGCACAGGGGGATGGCACTCGAGGCACAGTGAAGTTAACGACATCATCAAGAGAAGCCTCAACACAGGTGGATGCCCAGTTGAAAGAGAGCCCCGTTACCTTACGCCCCGTAACTCTGATGCTCTTATTGGTCGCCCGGATGGTATCAAAGTGAACCCCTGGAAGAATGACAAGCAGTTGGTGTGGGACTACACGTGCGTATCAACCCTGGCTAACACCTGGCTAACATTGATTTCAGTGTTGCACAACCAGGTGGCGCTGCCACCCACAGGGAAGCAGCCAAATCCCGTAAGTACAGAGAACTGGATCACCACTACAATTTTGTCCCCATTTCTTCTGGGACACTAGGCGCCTGGGGTAAAAGTGCCACCAGTTTTATTTAAAGGAACTGGGTTCTATGCTAATTGAAACATTATGAAACCCTAGAGCTGCCAGCTTCCTTTTCCAGCGCCTCAGCTTGGTGATACAGAGGGAAAATGCACACTGCATTCAGGGGTTCCTGCCCGCCATCTGAGGAGCTGGAGGAACTCGACAACTTATGATATGCATCTTTGTGTTCAGTGAGAATCCACAAGGTCTTCTCTGGAATCTTCTCTGGAAATATATATATATATATATACATATGTCGTACCTAGTAGCCAGAACGCACATCTCGGCCTACTATGCAAGGCCCGATTTGCCTAATAAGCCAAGTTTTCCTGAATTAATATATTTTCTCTAATTTTTTTCTTATGAAATGATAAAGCTACCCATTTCATTATGCATGAGGTAAATTTTTTTTTATTGGATTTAAAATTAACGTAGATATACGATCGAACCTAACCAACCCTACCTAACCTATCTTTATAGGTAATGTTAGGTTAGGTAGCCAAAAAAAGCTAGGTTAGGTTAGGTTAGGTAGGTTAGGTAGACGAAAAAACATTAATTCATGTAAACTTGGCTTATTAGGCAAACTGGGTCTTGCATAGTAGGCTGATAAGTGAGTTCTGGCTACTAGGTACGACATATATATATATATATATATATATATATATATATATATATATATATATATATATATATTAGTATATTTTGGTAGCAGTCTTTCCTGTAGACATATATTATTAAATATGACCGAAAAAGTAAGATTAATAATTCTAACACGAATTTTCTCAATCTTTCGTACATTACGCTTCACTGTTGGAGGTAAATAAAAAATCACTTCTCCAAAATTCATTTTTATTTCTAGTCTGACGCGACACGGGCGCGTTTCGTAAAACTTATTACATTTTCAAAGACTTCACAAATACACAACTGATTAGAACTTACGTCTCTCTGATATTATATCTACATTTGAGTGAGGTGGGAAGGGTGATGTGGCATTAACACAAGACAGAACAGGAGGGGATATTAATAGGGTATTAAAAGTATCAACACAAGACAGAACAGAAACAATGGGTATTGAATAGAAGTGTTTGTAGAAAGCCTATTGGTCCATATTTCTTGATGCTTCTATATTGGAGCGGAGTCTTGAGGTGGGTAGAATATAGTTGTGCAATAATTGGCTGTTGATTGCTGGTGTTGACTTCTTGATGTGTAGTGCCTCGCAAACGTCAAGCCGCCTGCTATCGCTGTATCTATCGATGATTTCTGTGTTGTTTACTAGGATTTCTCTGGCGATGGTTTGGTTATGGGAAGAGATTATATGTTCCTTAATGGAGCCCTGTTGCTTATGCATCGTTAAACGCCTAGAAAGAGATGTTGTTGTCTTGCCTATATACTGGGTTTTTTGGAGCTTACAGTCCCCAAGTGGGCATTTGAAGGCATAGACGACGTTAGTCTCTTTTAAAGCGTTCTGTTTTGTGTCTGGAGAGTTTCTCATGAGTAGGCTGGCCGTTTTTCTGGTTTTATAGTAAATCGTCAGTTGTATCCTCTGATTTTTGTCTGTAGGGATAACGTTTCTATTAACAATATCTTTCAGGACCCTTTCCTCCGTTTTATGAGCTGTGGAAAAGAAGTTCCTGTAAAATAGTCTAATAGGGGGTATAGGTGTTGTGTTAGTTGTCTCTTCAGAGGTTGCATGGCTTTTCACTTTCCTTCTTATGATGTCTTCGATGAAACCATTGGAGAAGCCGTTATTGACTAGGACCTGCCTTACCCTTCAGAGTTCTTGAAGAACTCTGAAGAACTCTATATGTTCCATTAAGGAACATATAATCTCTTCCCATAACCAAACCATCGCCAGAGAAATCCTAGTAAACAACACAGAAATCATCGATAGATACAGCGATAGCAGGCGGCTTGACGTTTGCGAGGCACTACACATCAAGAAGTCAACACCAGCAATCAACAGCCAATTATTGCACAACTATATTCTACCCACCTCAAGACTCCGCTCCAATATAGAAGCATCAAGAAATATGGACCAATAGGCTTTCTACAAACACTTCTATTCAATACCCATTGTTTCTGTTCTGTCTTGTGTTGATACTTTTAATACCCTATTAATATCCCCTCCTGTTCTGTCTTGTGTTAATGCCACATCACCCTTCCCACCTCACTCAAATGTAGATATAATATCAGAGAGACGTAAGTTCTAATCAGTTGTGTATTTGTGAAGTCTTTGAAAATGTAATAAGTTTTACGAAACGCGCCCGTGTCGCGTCAGACTAGAAATAAAATTGAATTTTGGAGAAGTGATTTTTGATTTACCTCCAACAGTGAAGCGTAATGTACGAAAGATTGAGAAAATTCGTGTTAGAATTATTAATCTTACTTTTTCGGTCATATTTAATAATATATATATATATATATATATATATATATATATATATATATATATATATATATATATATATATATATATATATATATATATATATATATATATATATATATATACCCCCTATATATATATATATATATATATATATAGGGCCTAATACGATGCAAGGCCTGATTTGCCTAATAAGCCAAGTTTTCATGAATTTATATATATGTCATTATATTTTCTAATGAAATGATAAAGCTATCCATTTCATTATGTATGAGTTATTTTTTGTTAAAACTAACGTTTTAACAAAACGTTAGTTTTGTTAAAAAGTTAGTTTTAGTTAAATTAGTTTGAGTTAAAACTAACGTAGATATATGACCGAACCTAACCAACCCTACCTAACCTAAGCTAACCTAACTTAACCCAACCTAAACTAACACGATTAAGTCAATAATTTATATTTCTAATATAATATAATAATAATAATAATTCAAATAAACTAATTGGAAATTATTTATTGAAAATAAAGAAAATCTTTATTTATATACATATATATATATATATGTATATACATATATATATATATATATATATATATATATATATATATATATATATATATATATATATATATATATATATATTTATATATATATATATATATATATATATATATATATATATATATATTTATATATATATATATATATATATATATATATATATATATATATATATATATATATATATATATATATATATATTTTAGTAAGGGTACCACCTCTGGTGCAAGTGTAGGGACCCATAGCCTCGGAGAAGAAAATAAAGAGTACTCAGAGAAGACCTTGTGGATCCTCACTGAACACTTTGATATTTTCTTCTCCTACCACCCCTATTCTTTTGTTAAGTGTGTATATTTATCTAACTTTATTTGAAAATGTCATTACACAAAAAATGTTACAATATTGATTACATGCAGGGTACAAGGCTGCTTGTCACAAGTTGAAAAGTTCCTCCAGCTCCTCAGATGGCGGGCAGGAACCGTGGATGCAGTGAGCATTTCCTCTCTGGATGGCCACACTAAGGCGCTGAAAAAGAAAACTGGCAGCTCTAGGGTCTCTAGTCGTTTCGATTAGCTTAGACCCCAACTCCTTCAAAAAGGTAGCAGCACTTTTACCCCAAGCACCAAGTGTCTCTGAGGCAATGGGGACAAAATTGTAGTGGTGCTCAAGGTCTCTGTATTTACGTGACTTGGCTGCTTCCCGGTGATTGGCAGCTCCTCCTGCTTGTGTAGCACTGAAGTCAACATAGGTGTTGGCTAAAGTTGAAACGTAAGTGTAGTCCCACACCAACTGTCTACCATTCTTCCAGGGGTTCACCGTAATTCCGTCTGGGCGACCGACAGGCTCATCAGAGTTGCGGGACATTAGGTAACGGGGCTCTCTCTCTGCTGGACAACCGGCTGTGGTAAGGCTTCTCTTAATAATGTCATTAACCTCACCGTGTCTTGCATGCCATCCTCCCGTCCTTTGGCAAAGAAGGCCATGCCGTCCATATCTGTCGGCCTCTGCCTCGCCGCAAATACACCTGTATTCGGTGTGGATTGGGGCAGCTAGGCGGAGAGCCACGGCAATTCGGAGGGCCTGCGGTGTGAGACGGGTGCCGGTTGCTGACATTGGGGTTGCTAATAGGAAATCACCTGCATGGGGAGCTGCTACAGCTCTAAGTCGGGCAGTGTCATGTGGTGTTGTCGCAGCTTCTAGGAAAGTCGCAGCTTCTTGGTCGGCAATGGGGCGATCCCAGCTGGATTGCTTATGGGCTTCAGAAGGCGGTGGTTGGGGTGCTGGTCCTGCGAGAGAGACCCATTTGGTTGTGCAGTCTGTGAAGCTGGGATCATGCACCCCTGCCTGTTGAACTAGGTGCTCAGGTAGGATTTCCTTCACCAAGTTGTCAGACCCCACTGAAGAGGACAGGAACGCTGGTACAGCAATTTGTGTTGCTGTGCGCACGCCAAGGCCCCCGAGTCTGACAGGAAGGGAGGTCTGTTTCCACTGTGAGTCGCTGAGGGAAAGATTGAGGGCTTTTTCTAGTGTTGATTTCAGCAAGCTGTCATTCTCTACTAATTTAATATTGTTGAAAGATGGCGAACATCTTAGAAAGTAGGTCAGCCTGGGGAGGGACAAGCATCTGGTGCTGAGGTAAAGTGCATCATGAGCATCGATGTCTTCAATCCTCTCATTCATCCTCTTCAGGTCAGTGATCTTCTTACCGAGGACCCCGTCGATGGCATTCCTTCCAAGAGGAGCACCTAGGAGTGTGCTGTCCTCAGGGTTGGTTGTATGAATGTCAGGTAAAACAACCTTTATTTGCTCTATTATGTGCTGGTTGTTGGAGGTTATTTCGCACTTGGAAGGGTTCAGGGTGAGGCCTAGGCTTGCTCCTTGCTCCTGGATTATTCTTATGTCGTCCAAGAGTGAGGCTGGGGAGCCGGCTAGAGTACCATCATCCAAAAACCAAATGTTGAGCTCACTGGACAGGTTATCGGTGACTTCCTTGATAACTAGGCAGAACAGAAAAGGAGCAAGGGGGTCACCTTGTTGGACACCTTCTTGTGATTCAATTTCATGTTCCCCAAAAAGCAGAGTTAGATCCTTGCTGTAGCATGAGTTTACAAACGGGTAGAGGGAAGGAAAAAGGCGATGAACTGCACTGAGTACTGCATCCCTTCTAACCAGATTGAAAGCATTTTTGAAGTCCAGCTTTATCAGGGCTTTTTCATTCGTAATGTTGGCAATGTAGGCTCTAGCTGCATGAGCCGCTGCCTCACACCCTTGGGGAATGCCAAACCCAAGCTGTTTTGGCTTCAGCATGTCGGCTGCTGCCTGACTAACTGCTCTAGCAGCAGCCTTAGCGACGAGACGCCGGAGTGAATTGCCCACAGCTATCGGTCTGATTCCTCCATCTTTTTTCCTCAGGACACAGAGGGTAGCGCCAAAAAAGAGAGGCCGTATGGTCTCTGGTATGTTGCCAGCTAGACATGTGTTGGCGAGTCTAGTTAGTTCCACCAGGAGGCCCTGTGCAATGTCTCCCAGTGCAGGGTTGAGCATTTGTTTGATGTGGTTGGGTCGTAGTCCTGTGAACCCACCTGCTGATCCTGGTGGGAAGGATAAAGCTGCTTTGTGCACCATGGATTCGAGCACACACAGGGGTTCTGCTCTGGTGACACCGACTAGGGGGACACTGTCGTCACGAGGAGCTCTGGGTGGGTGTTTTTCCCTCAGGGCTTGTGCTGTATGGGCATCCCTGGTGGCAACTGTGTCTTCACTGGTGATGACTCTGATCGCCCCTATTGTGTTGCCTTCTTCTATTTTCTTGCTGACTGTTGCTCTGATTTTGGATGATATATATATATATATATATATATATATATATATATATATATATATATATATATATATATATATATATATATAGACACCTTACAAGCAGAACTTATTGCGGAAGGAGGAAAGAATCGAGGCAACTACAGAAGCACCATACTGTCCCCCGAGCTCAAAGCGGCAGCTAAGAGCCTTCATGAGAACAAGGAGATAGTTGTCAGGAGAGGTGACAAGTCGCCAATATACGTCATTCTTAAAAAAGACGAATATCTGGCGAAAATGAACCTCATACCCTCTGACCAAACTAAATTCCAAAGGGTAACGAAGGACACTACAGCCGAATTGAAAGCAAAGGTCAACAAATTGATCGAAACTGTGAACGCCAAGAAATCCGGACTCCACCTGCCAAAGATTATTGGGGAATGTAAACCTGGATATGCGTATGGAAATGTCAAGACACACAAGCCTGGAAACCCACTTCGGCCTATCATCAGCCAGATACCCACACCCACGTACAGATTGCCGAAACGACTCAATGGCTTGTTGACTCCTTATGTCCCTTGCACTTTCAGCCTGAAGTCTCCAAAGGAATTTGTTGACTTACTGCGGGGGAACACGGGCCACAGGGATAAGAGCCTCGTTGGACGTAGAATTACTGTTTACCAACATACCTGTGGATGAAACAATCGGGATGATAGCAGACAGAGTGTATCGTGATCCGGCCTGTACTCCTCTTGACATACCAGAAAACATTCTAAGGAAACTACTCCAAGTTTGTACTAAAGAGGCACCCTTCTTGAGCCCGGATGAGCACATGTATAAGCAATTAGATGGGGTCGCCATGGGTTCTCCCCTAGGTGTCCTGTTTGCGAACTTCTACATGGGTACCATCGAGCAAAAAGTCTTAGTCGACATGAACTTGAAACCGGCCATATACTGCAGGTATGTTGACGACATTCTTACACAGGTACCTGATGTCAGACATCTGCAGGAGCTGAAGGAGGCATTTGAGCAGAATTCTGTGTTGCGTTTCACTTACGAGATGGAGAAGGATGGGAAGCTGCCTTTTCTAGATGTAACACTCATGGTAAGGAGCGGAGGTTTCCACACTGCAGTCTGCACTAAGGAAACAAACATAGGAATGTGCCTAAATGCCAACAGTGACTGCCCAGACAGGTACAAGAGGAGTGTTGTTAACGCTTATGTCGTCTGTGCTCTCAGCCACAGCTCAGAATGGAAGCAAGTCACCGAAGAACTCTGTAGGGTAAGGCAGGTCCTAGTCAACAACGGCTTCTCCAATGGTTTCGTTGAAGACATCATAAGAAGGAAAGTGAAACGCCATGCAACCTCTGAAGAGACAACTAACACAACACCTATACCCCCTATTAGACTATTTTACAGGAACTTCTTTTCCACAGCTCATAAAACGGAGGAAAGGGGCCTGAAAGATATTGTTAATAGAAACGTTATCCCTACAGACAAAAATCAGAAGATACAACTGACGATTTACTATAAAACCAAGAAAACGACCAGCCTACTCATGAGAAACTCTCCAGACATAAAGCAGAACGCTTTAAAAGAGACCAACGTCGTCTATGCCTTTAAATGCCCTATTGGGGACTGTATGCCTCAAAAAACTCAGTATATAGGCAAGACAACAACATCCATCCCTTCCCCTTTAATTTAACTTGCGTTACGGAACACACCCCTTGAAAGCCACTACTAACTTGGGGACGGATACCCAAACTCTAATAACATCAGAGAAGAACCCGGTTGCGACCCAATAGGGCCGTAACATAATTGGCATCCCCAGCGGGATCCGACCCTTTGTCAAATATGTTTGACAGGGGTGGTGATGTAGCACAATCCCTTGTAAATAATTCCCCCTGTTTATAACTATTAGGACGTTATACGTCCTGTGCGGTGCTCGCTGTGATTAAGTGCAATATTGCGTAGTGCGGTGCCCGGTATAATTACGTGCAACAGTGGCAAGAGAAGTGCTCGGTGCGTTAAGTGCTAAAGTGAAAGCGGTGTGTTAAGTGCTAGTGCTCCATCTAAGTGACAATAGCAGAAAAAGCTACCATCGACGATCTGGACGATGTTCAGTCCTTTCTGAACAGGGAGGACTGTCTTGCCAGATTGAAATATCTGGGAAAACCAGAACTTGTATTAGTGAGTGCCTATCTGGAGATAAAGATACTTGCCAGTGATTCCTGGGTGGAGATATTGTCCAAGATTCACCGGCATTTGAAGGCCGAGAAGAAACAGGAAAGCGAGGCACATAGTATAAAGGAAAGCGAGGACATAGCTTCCACTGAAAAGGAAGGTAAGGGCAGTGATGTCGAAAGCGATGCAGGTGAGCTGAATATAAGCTTGCTGACTGTCAAATTACGTGCCTTAGAAATAAATCGTGAGATAGAATGGAAGAAATTAGAAATGGAAAGAGAGAGACACGAAAAAGAAATGGAAATGAAGCGTTTAGAATTAGAAGAAAAGGAAAAAAAAAGACAAGAAAGAAAAGAAGAGCGAGATAGAGAAAGAG
The DNA here is from genome assembly GCF_040958095.1 of Procambarus clarkii. Taxonomy (NCBI): domain Eukaryota; kingdom Metazoa; phylum Arthropoda; class Malacostraca; order Decapoda; family Cambaridae; genus Procambarus; species Procambarus clarkii. The sequence continues at coordinate 34,525,750 of NC_091194.1, forward strand.
AAGAGCGAGAAAAAGTGAAACGAGAAAGAGAAGAGCGAGAAAGAGAAGAGAAACGAGAAAGAGAAGAGCGAGAAAGAGAAGAGAAACGAGAAAGAGAAGAGCGAGAAAGAGAAGAGCGAGAAAGAGAAGAGAAACGAGAAAGAGAAGAGCGAGAGAGAGAAGAAAAGGAAAAAGAGAGACAACATGAGCTAGAAGTATTGCGGTTAGGTGGTCGGAGGCCAACAACGGACACAAGTATTTTCGATCCGGTAAGGAACACCAAAATAGTCCCGAAGTTCAACGAGAAGGAAGTTTCGAAGTTCTTTGTGGCCTTCGAAAAGGTCGCAGAGTCTTTGGAGAGGCCAAAGGAGAATTGGGCCATCATGCTACAGTCCGTCTTGACTGGGAAGGCCCAAATCGCCTACTCCATGTTGTCCCTTGATGACTCCGGCGATTACAACAAGGTGAAGAAGGTAGTGCTCATGGCTTACCAATTGGTACCTGAGGCATACAGGCAGAAGTTCAGGAACCTGAAAAAGACCTCAGAGCACACGTTCACCGAATTCGCAACAATCAAGGAACGGCTTTTCCAAGAGTGGTGTGCCTCTCGGAAGGTGAAGACCAAGGAAGACCTCGAGCAGCTCATACTGTTAGAGGACTTCAAAGACTGTCTGTCTGGAGATTTGAAGACGTACCTAGAAGAGCAGCAGGTGGAGACCTTGAGTGCAGCAGCCACATTGGCTGAGGAGTACATCTTGACACATAGGTCTTCCACTAAGTATGTCCCGCGGAATTACCCACGTCTGTTTGGTAAGCCTCGTCAGGAAGAGGAGAGACCCGTCCAACAAAGCGCTAAGAAGACGCCCCCAAGTAGCCCTCGAAGGACTAGTCCTAGCAGTCCGAAACACCGGAGTCCGAGGAGGAATATGGTGTGCTGGACTTGTGGGCAGAAAGGGCATGTAGCTGCTATATGCCGAGGCAGAAGAAGTAGCGGCCCACGTAGAGAGGTGATGTTGATGGGCTGTGTGACACCACCAGTAGGAAGCCAGTCTCTGATGACTAGTCAGGAAGGACCAAGATTGTTTGCCCCTCACACTTCAGGCGGGTATGTAACGAGTGATCATACTGGTAGATCAGTTGTAGTGCTCAGAGATAGTGGAGCTGCCCAGTCCCTGATCGTGAGAAACTCGTTACACGAGGGCGTGAGTGTGGACGGGAGACAAAAGGTTGTCCTGGTTGGGTTTCCTAGGACGCGGAACGTTGCCCCCTTAGTGCCGGTACATCTAGACTCGCCTTACTTCAGCGGCACGTGTGCGTTGGCAGTAGCTGATACCTTGCCTATAGCTGGGATTGACGTGATACTAGCCAACGACTTGGTGACAGATTGGAGCAACAATCATCCCAAGATTGTGGACGAGCCAGCCGGAACAGCAAGGTCTGAGGTAACAGCAGGCATTGGTAATATCCAGGTACAGACAGACCCGGAATTAGATGACATGTTTAATCCTTCCTCTCACCAACAGGTTGACAGCATTCTAGCAGAGTCTCCTGATTCTTCTCCCGACAAGGAACATGAGGTTATGGTGGCAGAAGCGACTGAGCAAGAAGAGAGGCCTCGTGTACAAACACCCACGAATACCCTAGAGTCTGGAGTGAAGGCACCTGAGTACTTGCAGTATGGCAAGGTACAACGTTCATTGAACCGGCCAGAGATTCCCCAGACGTCAGAGGTATGAGAGGTATGTGCAAAGGTTCTAGTGCCCTCTTTGGTCCAAACCAGGCTAATGGATATAGCCGGCTATAGACATTACAGGCTCATGAAACTTATCCCTAAGTTAGCCAAATGTTTCTTGGCGGTATTTTGTTTTGTTCTCGTGTGTGTTCTCAGTAAGGACCGGTGGACGACCCGACAGATGATGGCTCCCATAAACATCGCGAAGAGATCCTAGGGATTAGGGACGTGCACTGAGTGTGTTGCAGTCGAAGAAGGGACCTGGAAGGTGATGGTAGATACAGGAGGTATGAGAAATGATATTATGAGTGACTGTTTCCGACAGGTTGACACCCCCCGCGTGATTGCTGAGCTGGGATGCAGCGTTATGCGGAACATTGGTCTACCTGACGGTGGTAGAGCGGACACCATCTTCGATGTACGAACAGCCCTGTTGGGACTAGGTGTGGGCCTAGTAGAGGCGTATGCTGTGAGTACTGATTAAGTTGGATTAGGGCATGGCTATTCCAAAGGAAACAGAGAGTTAGTATAAATGGGGTTAAGTCAGAGTGGGAAAATGTTGTAAGTGGAGTGCCTCTAGGCTCTGTCCTGGGACCTCTGTTGTTTATAATATATATCAATGATTTAGATTTAGGTCTGAGTAGCAACATTTGCAAATTTGCCGATGATTCAAAAATCGGCAGGGAAATTAACACGGAAGAAGACTCGCTATCACTTCAAGTTGACCTAAATAGGGGTTTGAAATGGTCAAAGGATTGGCAGATGCAGTTTAATGCTGATAATTGTAAAGTTTTGAGGCTAGGTAATGATGATAGTTACAAGATACAAGCTAGATGGTGTTGAGATTGCGCAGTCGAATTGCGAAAGGGATCTGGGAGTTATGATAAGTAAGAATTTAAAACAAAAGGATCAGTGCATGAATGTTCGTAATAAGGCAAATAGGACACTGGGATTTATTAATCGCAGCGTTAGTAACAAGACACCTGGTGTGGTTCTTCAGCTATATCTTGCTCTGGTTAGGCCCCATTTGGATTATGCAGTTCAGGTTTGGTCGCCTTACTATAGAATGGATATAAATTCACTTGAACGTGTCCAGCTTAGGATGACTAAGTTAATTCCCCAAATTAGAAACCTTTCATATGAAGAAAGATTAACAAAGCTTAAATTGCATTCACTGGAAAGGCAAAGAGTTAGGGGTGACATGATAGAGGTTTACAAGTGGGTGAATGGACATAACAAAGGAGATATTAATAGGGTATTAGAAGTATCAACACAAGACAGAACACGAAACAATAGGTATAAATTGGATAAGTTTAGATTTAGGAAAGACTTGGGTAAATACTGGTTCGGTAACAGGGTTGTTGATTTGTGGAACCAATTACCACGTAACGTGGTGGAGGTGGGGTCCCTCGATTGTTTCAAGCGTGGGTTGGACATGTATATGAGTGGGATTGGGTGGTTATAGATAGGAGCTGCCTCGTATGGGCCAATAGGCCTTCTGCAGTTACCTTTGTTCTTATGTTCTTATGTCTGGGGACAGCTAATTAATTAATCAAGTTAATAAGGGTAATTAACACTCATGAAAGTAATTTTGCTACAGACTGTGGAGGTAACTGTAGACAGGGTAACAGTAATGTCAGCGTAAACTCGTTTGGATTAATAGGCTGTCCGTTTGACAGTAATTAGTTGGTAATTACTCACTGAATGCTTGACGCATCATGTGTGATGTAATTAAGGGTGAGCAAGTGATCGTGTGACGGTTGACTTGTTTGTAGGAGGCAAGTGTGTGATTTAACGTAAACTAAATTGTTGATGACTGGTACTGACAGTCAGTTAACATATTTGCTCTCTAGCATTAGAATAAAGATTTAATCATTAGGATTTTGTCGTCCATGGGACGAAGTGTTAACGTGGAATTGAAAGTGGGTTATCAGTGTTATCATTAGCCCTCCTAGACATTGCAATCTTACTGCAGGGGGGCTGCAGGAGTGTCTTTGCAAATTGTTGTTATTGATTTATATTGTAGAGGGCTGCAAATAACAAGATTGCAATTTTTGTCTTAAGAGGACACACCTGTGTTCAGTTCATTATTTCAGGCCGAAGCTTTGGTTATATTTGGAGCAGCATTTGACAAGATTCATTGCTACAATAGGCAGTTGTTCAGCTTTCTGTAACGTGCCACTGAGAGACAGTAAAATAACGTTAAGGTATTGTTGTTGTAGACAGTTTCTTTTGTGAATAAATTGTTGTTGTTAATGTGAACTGAGTCTTGATGTGGTATCAACTCCTAAAGCTTTCTCTCCGTCTGTTTCGTGAAGGACTTCATCTCCCATTCAGTATCCAGTGTCTGGCCTCCTATTTCCATCCCGCAGTTTCATTACCCTTCATTTACTTGGGTTAAATTTTAGTAGCCATTTGTTTGACCTTTCCTTTAGTTTGTTTAGGTCATCTTGTAGCCTCATACTATCCTCCTCTGTCTTAATCCTCCTCATAATTTTTGCATCATCTGCAAACATTGAGAGGAACGAGTCTATTCCCATTGGGAGATCATTTACGTATATTAGGAACATTATAGTCCCAAGAACTGCTCCCTGTGGGACTCCACTGGTGACACCTCACCACTCCGAAGCCTCACCTCTCACAGTGACTCTCTGTCTTCTGTTACTTAGGTACTCCCTTATCCAGTGGAGTACCTACCCCTACTGTGTCAAAGGTTTTCTGGCATTCCCAAAATATGCAGTCTGCCTAGCTCTCTCTTCCTTGCCTGATTTTTGTTGCCTGGTCATTGAATTCAATCATTCCTGTGAGACATGCTCTGCCATCCCTGAACCCATGCTGATGTTGTGATACAAAGTTCTTCCACTCCAGATTTTCCTATATCATAAATCCAGAATATCCAGATGTTCCACAAAGATGAGTGTGTACTCACCTATTTGTGTCTGCAGGATCGAGCATTCACTCTTTGATCCCGCCTTTCGAGCATCGGTTGTTTACAGCAATGACTTCGGTCCTATTTCCCTATCATATCTAGTTTTAAAATTATGAATAGTATTTGCTTCCACAACCTGTTCCCCAAGTGCATTCCATTTTCATACTACTCTCATGCTAAAGGAAAACTTCTTAACATCCCTGTGACTCAACTAAGTTTCAAGCTTCCACCCATGTCCCCTCGTTCTGTTACTATTCCGTGTGAACATTTCGTCTCTGTTCACTCTGTCAATCCCCCTGAGTATTTTATACGTTGCTATCATGTTCCCCCTCACCCTTCTCGTTTCTAGTGTCGTAAGGCACAGTTCCTTCAGGCGTCATCATACCCCATCCCTCGTAACTCTGGGACAAGTCTCGTTGCAAACCTCTGAACCTTTTCCAGTTTCCATATATGCTTCTTTAGATGGGGACTCCATGATGAGGCGGCATAGTCTAGAACTGGCCTCACATAGGCAGAGTAAAGTGCCCTAAATGCCTCCTTACTTAGGTTTCTGAATGATGTTCTAACTTTTGCCAGTGTAGAGAACGCTGCTGTCGTTATCCTATTTATATGTGCTTCAGGTGATAGGTTAGGTGTTATGTCCACACCCAGGTCTCTTTCTCGCCTTGTCACAGGTAGGCAGTTCCCCTTCATTGTGTACTGTCCCTTTGGTCTCCTATTACCGATAGTCCCATTTCCATAACTTTACATATGCTCGTGTTGAACTCCAATAGCCATTTCTCTGACCACATCTACAACCTGTTCAGGTCCTCTTGGAGGATCCTGCAATCCTCATCTGTCACAACTCTTCTCATCAACTTTGCGTCATCCGCGAACATCGACATGTAGGACTCTACTCGTAGGACTCTACTACTGTAAACATGTCGGTAACATATATTAGAAATAGAATTGGTCCCAGCACAGTTCCTTGTGGTACTCCACTTGTTACTGTTCGCCAGTCCGACTTCTCGCCCCTTACCGTAACTCTTTGGCTCCTTCCTGTTAGGGAGTTCCTTATCCATGCTAGGACCTTTCCCCCCACCCCCGCCTGCCTCTCGAGCTTGAACAGCAGTCTCATGTGCGGTCCTGTATCAAAGGCTTTTTGGCAGTCCAGAAATATGCAGTCTGCCCAACCATCTCTGTTCTGTCTTATCCTCGTTATTTTATCATAGAATTCCATAAGGTTAGTCACGTTTTCCCTTTCCAGAACCCATGTTGATGTTTGTTCACAAACCTAAAGTTCTCCAGGTGTGCAACCAGTCGAAGCCTAATTATTCTTTCAAGTATTTTACAGGGGATGCTTGTCAGTGATACAGGTCTATAGTTAAGCGCCTCCTCCCTATTACCTTTCTTTTAAATCGATATGACATTTGCCTTCTTCCAGCAACTGGGCAATTCTCCCGACATTAGTGACTCATTAAAGATCATTGCCAGAGGCACGCTGAGAGCCTGCGCTGCCTCTTTAAGTATCCACGGTGATACTTTGTCTGGTCCAACAGCTTTATTTGCATCCAGTGTTGTCAACTGTTTCATTACCTCCTCTGCTGTCACCTCTATATCTGATAGTGTTTCATCTAGGGTAATCGCTTCTAACAATGGGAGCTGCTCAGGCTCGATTGTGAACACTCCATGGAAGCTGGCATTCAGTGCCTCGCAGATTTCGTTATCACTTTCAGTATATGCCCCTTCTGTTTTCCTCAGTCTTGTCACTTGGTCATTTACCGACATCTTCCTTCTTATATGGCTATGTAATAATTTAGGTTGCTTTTTCGCTTTGACTGCAATATCATTCTCATAATTTCTTTCCGACACTCGTCGTATGTTAATGTAATCATTCCTAGCTCTGTTACATCTAATCCTGTTGTCCTCTGTCCTTTGTCTTCTGTACTTCCTCCACTCCCTCCTGCTTCTCACCTTTGCTTCCTGACACTGTCTATTAAACCATGGGTTATTATATTCCCTCCTGCTTTTTTCCTTTATTGTTGGAATAAATCTCTCTTCAGCCTCCTTGCATTTCAATATGACTTGGTTCATCATACCTTGCACTGTTTTTCCTCTAAGTTCTTCCTCCCACTGCACTTCTCCCAGGTAGTCCCTTATCCTTCTGTAGTCCCCTTTTCTGTAATCAAGTCTCCTTTTACGGACCTCTTGTCCTTTGGTCACAATTTTAAGCTCCATCATGTAGTCAAAGACTAGGACACAATGGTCACTGGCTCCTAGTGGTATTTCATGTTCCAACTGCTCGATGTCTTCTACATTCTGGGTGAAAATGAGATCTAATAGGCTGGGCGTATCCCCTCCTCTTTCCCTAGTATCTTCCTTCACATGCTGTGTTAGGAAATTCCTGTCAAAAACGTCTACCAGTTTCGCTCCCCAGGTCTCCTCCCCGCCATGGGGATTCCTCGTTTCCCAGTCTATCTTTCCGTGATTTAGGTCCCCCATGACCAGCAGCTTCGCTCTCATTCTATGTGTGTGTGTTTGTGTGTGTGTATGAGTGTGTGTGTGTGTACTCACCTAATTGTGCTTGTGGGGGTTGAGCTCTGGCTCTTTGGTCCCGCCTCTCAACCGTCAATCAACTGGTGTACAGATTCCTGAGCCTACTGGGCTCTATCATATCTACATTTGAAACTGTGTATGGAGTCAGCCTCCACCACATCACTTCCTAGTGCATTCCATTTACTAACTGCTCTGACACTGAAAAAGTTATTTCTAACATCTCTGTGGCTCATTTGGGTACTCAGCTTCCACCTGTGTCCCCTTGTTGGCGTCCCACCAGTGTTGAATAGTTCATCCTTGTTTACCCGGTCGATTCCCCTGAGGATTTTGTAGGTTGTGATCATGTCCCCCCTTACTCTTCTGTCTTCCAGTGTCGTAAGGTGCATTTCCCGCAGCCTTCCTTCATTACTCATGCCTCTTAGTTCTGGGACTAGTCTAGTAGCATACCTTTGGACTTTTTCCAGCTTCGTCTTGTGCTTGACAAGGTACGGGCTCCATGCTGGGGCCGCATACGCCAGGATTGGTCTTACATATGTGGTGTACAAGATTCTGAATGATTCCTTACACAGGTTCCTGAACGCCGTTCTGATGTTAGCCAGCCTCGCATATGCCGCAGACGTTATTCTCTTTATGTGGGCTTCAGGAGACAGGTTTGGTGTGATATCAACTCCTAGATCTTTCTCTCTGTCTGTTTCATTAAGTACTTTATCTCCTATTCTGTATCCTGTGCCTGGCCTCCTGTTTCCACTGCCTAGTTTCATTACTTTGCATTTACTCGGGTTGAACTTCAAAAGAAATTTGTTGGACCATTCACTCAGTCTATCCAGGTCATCTTGTAGCCTCCTACTATCATCCTCTGTTTCAATCCTCCTCATAATTTTTGCATCATCGGCAAACATTGAGAGGAACGAATCTATACCCTCTGGGAGATCATTTACATATACCAGAAACAGTATAGGTCCAAGGACTGACCCCTGCGGGACTCCACTTGTGACGTTTCGCCAATCCTCACCCCTCACACAGACTCGTTGTCTCCTGTTGCTTAGGTACTCCTCTATCCACCGGAGTACCTTCCCTTTCACTTGTGTGTGTGTGTATGTATGTGTGTGTGTGTGTGAGTGTGTGTGTGTGTGTGTGTGTATACTCACCTATTTGTACTCACCTATTTGTGCTTGCAGGATCGAGCATTGACTCTTGGATCCCGCCTTTCCAGCTATCGGTTGTTTACAGCAATGACTCCTGTCCCATTTCCCTATCATACCTAGTTTTAAAAGTATGAATAGTATTTGCTTCCACAACCTGTTCCCCAAGTGCATTCCATTTTTCCACTACTCTCACGCTAAAAGAAAATTTCCTAACATCTCTGTGACTCATCTGAGTTTCCAGTTTCCACCCATGTCCCCTCGTTCTGTTATTATTACGTGTGAACATTTCATCTATTTCCACTTTGTCAATTCCCCTGAGTATTTTATATGTACCTATCATATCTCCTCTCTCCCTTCTTTTCTCTAGTGTCGTAAGGTTCAGTTCCTGCAGACGCTCTTCATATCCCATCCCCCGTAACTGTGGGACAAGCCTCGTCGCAAACCTCTGAACCTTTTCCAGTTTCTTTATGTGTTTCTTCAGGTGCGGGCTCCATGATGGCGCGGCATACTCTAAGACGGGCCTCACGTAGGCAGTGTAAAGCGCCCTAAAAGCCTCCTCATTTAGGTTTCTGAATGAAGTTCTAATTTTCGCCAGTGTAGAGTACGCTGCTGTCGTTATCCTATTTATATGTGCCTCAGGAGTTATATTAGGTGTCACATCCACTCCAAGGTCTCTTTCTCGAATCGTTAAAGGTAGGCTGTTCCCCTTCATTGTGTACTGTCCCTTTGGTCTCCTATCACCTGATCCCATTTCCATAACTTTACATTTACTGGTGTTAAACTCCAGTAGCCATTTCCCTGACCATCTCTGCAACCTGTTCAAGTCCTCTTGGAGGATCCTACAATCCTCGTCTGTCACAACTCTTCTCATTAATTTTGCGTCATCCGCAATCATTGACATGTATGATTCCACTTCTGTAAACATATCATTTACGTAAATTAGAAAGAGGATTGGTCCCAGCACCGATCCTTGAGGTACTCCACTTGTTACTGTTCGCCAGTTCGACTTCTCGCCCCTTACCATTACCCTCTGGCTCCTTCCTGTTAGGTAGTTCTTCACCCATACTAGGGCCTTTCCGCTTACTCCTGCCTGCCTCTCAAGTTTGTATAGCAGTCTCATGTGCGGTACTGTATCAAAGGCCTTTTGGCAGTCAAGAAATATGCAGTCTGCCCAGCCTTCTCTGTCCTGCCTTATCCTTGTTACTTTATCATAGAATTCTAAAAGGTTTGTTAGGCATGATTTCCCTGTCCAGAACCCATGTTGGTGCTTGTTTACAAACCCAATGCTCTCCAGGTGCTCAACAAGTCTTAGCCTAATTATTCTTTCAAGTATTTTGCAGGGGATGCTTGTCAGTGATACGGGTCTGTAGTTAAGTGCCTCCTCCCTATCACCTTTCTTGAAAATCGGTACGACATTTGCCTCCTTCCAGCAACTGGGCAATTCTCCCGACATAAGTGACTTATTAAAGATCATTGCCAGAGGCACGCTGAGAGCCTGTGCTGCCTCTTTAAGTATCCACGGTGATACTTTGTCTGGTCCAACAGCTTTATTTGCATCCAGTGTTGTCAACTGTTTCATTACCTCCTCTGCTGTAACCTCTATATCTGATAGTCTTTCATCTAGGGTAATCGCTTCTAACAAAGGGAGCTGCTCAGGCTCGGTTGTGAACACTCCATGGAAATTTGCATTCAGTACCTCGCAGATTTCCTTGTCGTTTTCTGTATATGCCCCTTCTGTTTTCCTCAGTCTTGTCACTTGGTCATTTACCGACATCTTCCTTTTTATATGGCTATGTAGTAATTTTGGTTGCTTTTTTGCTTTGACTGCAATCATTCTCATAATTTCTTTCCGACACTCGTCTTATGTTAATGTAATCATTCCTAGCTCTGTTACATCTAATCCTGTTTTCCTCTGTCCTTTGTCTTCTGTACTTCCTCCACTCCCTCCTGCTTCTCACCTTTGCTTCCTGACACTGTCTATTAAACCATGGTTTGTTATATTCCCTCCTGCTTTTTTCCTTTATTGTTGGAATAAATCTCTCTTCAGCCTCCTTGCATTTCAATATGATTTGGTTCATCATGCCTTGCACTGTTTTTCCTCTAAGTTCTTCCTCCCACTGCACTTCTCCTAGGTAGTCCCTTATCTTTCTGTAGTCCCCTTTTCTGTAATCAAGTCTCCTTTCCCGGACCTCTTGTCCTTTGGTCACAATTTTAAGCTCCTCGTTTCCTTGTGTGTGTGTGTGTGTGTGTGTGTGTGTGTGTGTGTGTGTGTGTGTGTGTGTGTGTGTGTGTGTGTGTGTGTGTGTGTGTGTGTGTGTGTGTGTGTGTGTGTGTGTGTGTGTGTGTGTGTGTGTACTCACCTAGCTGTGCTTGCGGGGTTGAGCTCTGGCTCTTTGGTCCCATCTCTCAACCGTCAATCAACAGGTGTACAGGTTCCTGAGCCTATTGGGCTCTATCATATCTACACATGAAACTGTGTATTGAGTCAGCCTCCACCACATTACTTCCTAATGCGTTCCATTTGTCAACCACTCTGACACTAAAAAAGTTCTTTCTAATATCTCTGTGGCTCATTTGGGCACTCAGTTTCCACCTGTGTCCCCTACTGCGTTTGCCCCTTGTGGTAAATAGCCTGTCTTGATCATCAATGTCGACTCCTTTGAGAATCTTGAATGTGGTGATCATGTCCCCCTAACTCTTCTGCCTTCCAACGAATTGAGGTTTAATTCCCGTAGTCTCTCCTCGTAGCTCATACCTCTCAGTTCGGGCACTAGTCTGGTGGCAAACTTTTGAACCTTTTCCAGTTTAGTCTTATGCTTGACTAGATATGGACTCCATGATGGAGCCGCATACTCCAGGATTGGTCTGACAAATGTGATATATAATGTTCTGAAAGATTCCTTACACAAGTTTCTAAAGGCCATTCTTATGTTAGCCAACCTGGCATATGCTGCTGATGCTATCCTCTTGATATGAGCTTCAGGGAACAGGTCTGGCGTGATATCAACCCCCAGGTCTTTCTCTCTCTCTCTAACTCTTGAAGTATTTCACCTCCCAAATGATACCTTGTATCTGGTCTCCTGCTTCCTACCCCTATCTTCATGACATTACATTTGCTTGGGTTTAACTCTAACAGCACATTTGTTCGATCATTCCTGCAGCTTGTCCAGGTCTTCTTGAAGCCTCAAGCTGTCCTTCTCTGTCTTAATCCTTCTCATAATTTTGGCGTCTTCAGCAAACATTGAGAGGAATGAGTTTATACCCTCTGGGAGATCATTTTCGTATATAAGAAACAGGATAGGTCCGAGTACAGAGCCCTGTGGGACTCCACTGGTGACTTCACGCCATACTGAGGTCTTACCCCTCATTGTAACTCTCTGCTTCCTATTGCTTAGGTACTCCCTTATCCACTGGAGTGCCCTACCAGTTACTCCTGCCTGTTTCTCCAGCTTATGCATCAACCTTTTATGGGGTACTGTGTCAAAGGCTTTCCAACAGTCCAAAAAAATGCAGTCTACCCATCCTTCTCTTTCTTGCTTAATCTTTGTCACCTGATCGTAGAATTCTATCTAGCCTGTAAGGCAAGATTTACCCTACCTGAACCCATGTTGATGGGTTGTCACGAAGTCTCTTCTCTCCAGATGTGTTACTAGGTTTTTTCTCACAATCTTCTCCGTCACCTTGCATGGTATTCAAGTTAAGGACACTGGCCTGTAGTTCAATGCCTCTCGTCTGTCACCCTTTTTGTATATTGGTACTACATTAGCAGTCTTCCATATTTCTGGTAGGTCTCCCGCTTCCAGTGACCTACTATACACTATGGAGAGTGGCAAGCAAAGTGCTCCTGCACCCTCTTTCAATACCCATGGTGAGATTTTGTCAGGCCCAACAACTTTTCTCACATACAGCTCCAATAGGTGCTTCTTGACCTCATCTCTTGTAATTTAGAACCTTTCCAAGGTCACCTGCTTTGCTCCCACCTCTCCTAGCGCCGTGACTTCTCCCTGTTCTATTGTAAAGACCTCCTGGAACCTTTTTTTTAGTTCTTCACACACCTCTTTGTCATTCTCTGTGTACCTGTCCTCGCCCACCCTAAGTTTCATCACCTGTTCCTTCACTGTTGTCTTCCTCCTGACGTGACTGTGTAGTAGCTTTGGTTCGGTCTTGGCTTTTTTAGCTATATCATTTTCATACCTTTTCTCAGCTGCTCTTCTTACACTAACATACTCGTTCCTGGTTCCCTGGTATCTCTCTCTACTTTCTGGTGATCTGTTATTACGGAAGTTACTCCATGTCCTTTTGTTCAGCTCTTTCTCTTTCATATATTCACTATTAAACCACGGATTATATATATATATTCGTCTTCATCTACCCTATCAATTCCCTTCAGAATCTTGAATGTGGTGATCATGTCCCCCTAACTCTTCTGTCTTCCAGCGAAGTGAGGTTTAATTCCCGTAGTCTCTCCTCGTAGCTCATACCTCTCAGCTCGGGTACTAGTCTAGTGGCAAACCTTTGAACCTTTCCCAGTTTAGTCTTATCCTTGACTGGTTGATACCTGGTTGATGGAGTTCTGGGAGTTCTTCCACTCCCCAAGCCCGGCCCGAGGCCAGGCTTGACTTGTGAGAGTTTGGTCCACCAGGCTGTTGCTTGGAGCGGCCCGCAGGGCCACGTACCCACCACAGCCCGGCTGATCCGGAACTTCTCTTAGAAAACCGTCCAGTTTTCTCTTGAAGATGTCCACGGTTGTTCCGGCAATATTTCTTATAGTCGCTGGGAGGACGTTGAACAACCGCGGACCTCTGATGTTTATACAGTGCTCTCTGATTGTCCCTAAGGCACCTCAGCTCTTCACTTGTTCAATCTTGCATTTTCTTCCATATCGTTCACTCCAGTACGTTGTTATTTTACTGTGTAGATTTGGGACCTGACCATCCAGTATTTTCCATGTGTATATTATTTGGTATCTCTCTCGTCTCCTTTCTAGAGAGTACATTTGGAGAGCTTTGAGACGATCCCAATAATTTAGGTGTTTTATCTCGTCTGTGCGTGCCGTATATGTTCTCTGTACTCCCTCTATTTCAGCAATCTCTCCTGCTCTGAAGGGGGAAGTGAGTACTGAGCAGTACTCGAGACGGGACAACACAAGTGACTTGAAGAGTACAACCATTGTGATGGGATCCCTGGATTTGAAAGTTCTCGTAATCCATCCGATCATTTTTCTGGCTGACGCGATATTTGCTTGGTTATGCTCCCTAAACGTTAGATCGTCGGACATCATTATTCCCAAATCCTTGACATGCTGCTTTTCTACTATGGGAAGATTCGATTGTGTTTTGTACCCTGTATTATGTTTCAGATCCTCATTTTTGCCGTACCTGAGTACCTGAAATTTATCACTGTTAAACATCATGTTATTTTCTGCTGCCCAATCGAAAACTTTGTTGACATCTGCTTGTAGTTTTTCAATGTCTTCAGCAGAGGTAATTTTCATGCTGATTTTTGTGTCATCTGCAAAGGACGACACGAAGCTGTGGCGTGTATTTTTGTCTATATCAGATATGAGAATAAGGAACAGTAGCGGTGCAAGGACTGTACCTTGAGGTACAGAGCTTTTAACATCGCTTGGACTCGATTTTATCTGATTGACTGTTACTCTTTGTGTTCTGTTCGACAGGAAATTGAGTATCCAGCGTCCTACTTTTCCAGTTATTCCCATTGACCTCATTTTGTGAGCTATCGCCCCATGGTCACATTTGTCGAAAGCCTTTGCAAAGTCTGTGCATACAACATCTGCATTTTGCTTTTCTTCTAGGGCTTCTGTGATTTTGTCATAGTGGTTGAGTAACTGTTACAGACAGAATCTTCCCGCTCTAAATCCATGTTGTCCTGGATTGTGCAATTCATTGTTTTCCATAAAACTAGAAATTTGATTCATAATCACTCTTTCAGACACTTTTATTATGTGTGATGTTAGTGCAACTGGATTATAATTTTTTGCCAAGGCTTTACTCCCCCCCTTGTGCAATGGAGCTATATCCGCAGATTTAAGTGCTGCTGGTATCTCCCATGTATCCAGGCTCTTTCTCCATATTACGCTGAGTGCTCTCGCTACTGGTACTTTACATTTCTTTATGAATATTGAATTCCATGAGTCAGGCCCAGGAGCTGAGTGCATAGGCATATTGTCAATTTCTCTTTTAAAGTCTTCCGAGTTTGTGGTAATATCCGTTATATTATCTGCAGCTTGAATGTCATTCATAAAGAAGCTGTCTGGGTCATCAACTTTCATGTTGTTTATTGATGTGCTAAACATAGCCTCATGCTGGCTTCTTAGAATTTCACTAATCTCTTTGTTGTCCTCTGTGTACGTACCTTCATTTGTAATTAACGGTCCAATACTGGTCGAGGTTTTGGATTTTGATTTTGCGTATGTGAAAAAATATTTCGGATTTTTCCTTATCTCTTGTATAGCTTTCTGTTCCAATTCCATTTCCTCAGACTCATATGATCGCTTCAAAGTTTGTTCTATTTCCTCAATCTCCCTGCTTAGGCTTATTTTCCTTGCTTGTGATAGTTGTGTCTGCCAAAGCATTTCCGTTATTTTTTTCCTTCTCCTGTACAGTCGTCTGCGTTCTCTTTCTAGAGTGGTCCTCTTTCTGCCCCTCCTCACAGGTACGTGCTTCAAGCAGACCTTGTAAGCTTCAGCTGTCAGTTGAGCTATGCCCTGTGTGGGAGTTTTGTCGCTTAAGACCGTCTCCCATTGAATGGTTGCAAGGTCTACATTTATTTTTTCCCAGTCAATCTTCTTATTGTTGAAATTGAATTGATTGAATTGACTAGATATGGACTTCATACTCCAGGATTGGCCTGACATATGTGGTATACAAAGTTCTGAATGATTCTTTACACAAGTTTCTGAATGCCGTTCGTATGTTGGCCAGCCTGGCATATGCCGCTGATGTTATCCGCTTGATATGTGCTGCAGGAGACAGGTCTGGCATGATATCAACCCCCAAGTCTTTTTCCTTCTCTGACTCCTCAAGAATTTCCTCTCCCAGATGATACCTTATATCTGGCCTCCTGCTCCCTACACCTATCTTCATTACATTACATTTGGTTGGGTTAAACTCTAACAACCATTTGTTCGACCATTCCTTCAGCTTGTCTAGGTCCTCTTGAAGCCTCAAACAGTCCTCTTCTGTTTTAATCCTTCTCATAATTTTAGCATCGTCCTCAAACATTAAGAGAAATGAATCGATACCCTCCGGTAGATCATTTACATATATCAGAAACAAGATAGGACCGAGTACAGAGCCCTGTGGGACTCCACTGGTGACTTCACGCCAATCGGAGGTCTCACCCCTCACCGTAACTCTCTGCTTCCTATTGCTTAGATACTCCCTTATTCACTGGAGCACCTTACCAGCTACACCTGCCTGTCTCTCCAGCTTATGTACCAGCCTCTTATGCGGTACTGTGTCAAAGGCTTTCCAACAATCCAAGAAAATGCAGTCCGCCCAGCCCTCTCTTGCTTAATCTTTGTCACCTGATCGTAGAATTCTATCAAGCCTGTAAGGCAAGATTTACCCTTCCTGAACCCATGTTGGCGATTTGTCACGAAGTCCCTTCTCTCCAGATGTGTTACCAGGTTTTTTCTCACGATCTTCTCCATCACCTTGCATGGTATACAAGTCAAGGACACTGGCCTGTAGTTAAGTGCCTCTTGCCTGTCGCCCTTTTTGTATATTGAGACCACATTCGCCGTCTTCCATATTTCTGGTAGGTCTCCCATCTCCAGTGACTTACTATACACTATGGAGAGTGGCAAGCAAAGTGCCTCTGCACACTCTTTCAGTATCCATGGTGAGATCCCATCTGGACCAACAGCCTTTCTAACATCCAGATCCAGCAGGTGTCTCTTGACCTCCTCTCTCGTAATTTCGAACTCTTCCAAGGCCGCCTGGTTTACCTCCCTTTCTCCTAGCACAGTGACCTCACCTTGTTCTATTGTGAAGACCTCCTGGAACCTCTTGTTGAGTTCTTCACACACCTCTCTGTCATTCTCTGTATACCTGTCCTCGCCTGTTCGAAGTTTCAATACCTGTTTATCACTGTTGTTTTTCTTCTGATGTGACTGTGGAGTAGCCTTGGTTCAGTCTTGGCTTTGTTTGCTATATCATTTTCAAAACTTTTCTCTGCTTCTCTTCTCACCCTGACGTACTCATTCCTGGTTCTCTGGTATCTCTCTCTGCTTTCTGGTGTTCTGTTATTCCGGAAGTTCCTCCACGCCCTTTTGTTCAGTTTTTTTCACTTCCATACATGCCCTATTATACCATGGATTCTTCTGTTGCTTCTCTAATTTTTCCCTTTGGGCTGGGATGAACCTGTTTACTGCCTCCTGACACTTTTGGGTAACATAGTCCATCATACCCTGTACTGACTTATCTCTGAGGTCTGTGTCCCAAGGTATTTCACTTAGGAAACTTCTCATCTGTTCATAATTCCCCTTTCGGTATGCGAGCCTTTTGATTCCTAGTTCTTTTTTTTGGGTGAGATAAGTCCTAGCTCTACCAGGTACTCAAAGTTCAATACACTGTGGTCACTCATTCCCAAGGGCGCTTCCATCGTAACTTCCGTAAGGGAGAGAGAGTGGGAGAGGGAGAGAGAGTGGGAGAGAGATAGAGAGTGGGAGAGAGATAGAGAGTGGGAGAGAGATAGAGAGTGGGAGAGAGAGAGAGTGGGAGAGAGGGAGTGGGAGGGGGAGAGAGTGGGGAGGGGAAGAGTGTGTGTATGGGGGATGCGGGGGACTGGGGGAGGGGGGGGCGGAGATGGCGACCAGGTCAGGTCAGGTCAGATGGGGGGGGTTAAGAGGGGGGGGGGGTAGTAAGGTCCTATCCCCTGATCCCAGGTGTTAATGCCTTTTCCCCTGACTGAACGTTTGTGTGTGTGTGTGTGTGCGTGTGTGTGTGTGTCTGTTTTAGCGTGTGCACGCTTGTGTGCATGCATACGTACGTGGGCGGGCGTGCGTGTATGTGTCAAGAGATCGCTTAAGCGTTACCTCTACCTAAATGAGCCACCCTGAGATTTTTAAATATATATGATATCCTGAACAAGAATTTGATAATATTTTACCTCTATCTGTACACCTGATTAATTGACCAGAGAGGGGTACATACCAGACTGCCTCCACTCACACAACTAGATTAGTAAGGACGATGTATGATGACGATAGTTATCCGTCGTTGTCTCCCACTAGGTGATTCACTAAGTGCTAGTAGATTGATGAGGTCGGTTCTTCTCTGTCTACACAAAGCTTTGGAGTCAGTCACCGTATCGTTGTGTGACAGTTCACTAATTCACTGTACCACTGATCACAGTCACCACTCAACAACACAATCAGGTAGTTCCAAGGCGGGGCGTCCCACCCGGTCAGGTCGCACACTTACATGTGATGCCACTAGCTCCACTTTGGTTTCTTCGCCAAATCTTCGCACTATCGCTAGCGATATGACTAGGCTATGTTGCACCCTGCTAGCTACACACTGCGAGAGGCCAAATACTATGATCTAGCCTCTAAACTCCTTCAATGTTCCGAGAAATTGACGAATTTCCGCGAACCTCACTAATCGTGTGTGTCCCCCTACCGGCTCACGGCTACTGTGTGTGTGTGTGTAATTACCTAAGTGTAGTTACATGATGAGAGCTACGCTCATGGTGCCCCGTCTTCCGAGCATATATTAAGTGAACAGTAAGAGAAGCCTTGCCCTTATCACTGGGTGGAACTCCAGACTGCAAGGCCACTGAGGATGCTCCCACAGCTGGGCTACGACGGCGTCCACAAAAAAACGGAAGCACTCACAACAAGGGTTGAGCTCGAACTGGTGACCGCGTGAACACCGGGTCTGACAACGACTCTTCCTAAATCTAATTAATATACATAAAAAGTGACAAGGGAAGGGAACTCTCAGGCAAAAGCGCCAAGCCATTAGGATTATTTAGCACTTGGACGTGGGTCAGGATAAGGATTTGGGATGGGACGGGGACAAAGGAATGGTGCCCAACCACTTGGACGGCCGGGGATTGAACGCCGACCTGCACGAAGCGAGACCGTTCCTCTACCATCCACCTCAACTGGTTGGCTAAAAAAATATCTGTGCCCTGTAGTTGCAACCGATGCGACAGGCTCGAATGCAGGTCTATCCGGATTAAGAATAGTTCTAGCTACCTAGTTCGGTAGCGACCCGCAACGGGTCCGCCACAAGAGTACCATGGAGGTGAAGGACCGGTGAAACATCGGGAACAAACTTACCAGCTCTCTTGCAGATATGCTTCCAGATCTGTGGCAGAGGAGTTTCGGACATAATGGTGGAGACATAAGATGCCCAACATTTACGTTTAGCCATACGGATGGCCCTATGGGCAGCCGCACTCGCCTTCTGAAAGAAAAGAAAAGAATCGGCCGTCTGCCGACGGCGGTGCCTCTTCCAGGCTGCACGCTTACAGGGGACAGCCTGAGCACAGTCTGCATTCCACCATGGAACGCACTTCCGTGGACCCCAAGAGGAATAGAGCGGAGGGCTGCGTCGAAGACAGTGTCATGAAAAAGGAGGAGAGAGCGAGGGAGAGGTTAGAGAGAGCAGCACTGAGGGTAAATAGGTTCCAGTCCGCTTTAGCAAACTGCCACCTAGGGAAGGAGAGGGGAGGGTGAAAAGAGAAAAAAGTAACAAGGATGGGGAAATGGTCACTACCATGGAGGTCATCAAGAACCTTCCACGTGAAATCTTATTAAAGAGAAGACGAGAAAAGAGAAAGATCAAGACAAGAAAGGGTGCGAGTCTGAGAGTCTAAATGCGTGGGCTCACCAGAATTCAGAAGAGACAAGGAAGAAGAGAGGATACACGGCTCAAGAAGGCGACCTCGGGTGTTCGTCAGAACATCACCCTAAAGGGAATGACGACAATTGAAATCACCCAGCAGGAGCACAGGCTCCGGCAAGGAATCCAGTAGGTGTTTCAAATCAGGAAGAGAAAGCAGGACACTGGGGGGAGATAAATGGAACAAACAGTGTACCATTTCCCCACAAATATACGAACAGTAAAACAATGGAGAGGCGAAGGAAAAAGTAAGCGGACTAAGGGAACATCAGAGCGAATCAAGAGAGCAGAAGAGTTAGGAGCCCCAGCAATAGCTGGGGGGGGGGGGGAGAGAAAGGAATAGCCACAAAAGCGACCAGGATGAGCACCAAGCCTGGAGACAGACACAAAGGGGTAAAAATCGCAAAATCAGAAGTTGGAGTTCAAGGAAATTGGCGTAATAACCCCGAACGTTCCATTGAAGAATAGACAACGACGAGAAGAGAAAGGACAACAACAGAGAACAAGGAAGAAACAAAGGTGAAAGAGCAACATAGCACATAAAAGAAGATCTGGGTCAGCAAAGTCAGGGTTAGGGGGCATGGGCAAACTGAGCAAAGACGGAGGGAAGGAAGCGGGAGAACAGACCAGAGGTGGACAGGCGGGGTCCGGAGGAGGAGGAGGAGGAGGCAACCGAGAGGAGCAGTCAAGGACAGCAGCAAGAAGAGGGGGAGTAGAAAGAGGGGAGCGCACCTCAGCAAGGGCAGCAACTGAGAGGGAAGCAGGGACCAAAGAAATCTCAATAGCAGAAACAGGGGGCGTAACCACCGAAATGGGAGGGGAAGCAGCGATAGAGTCAGAAGTAGGGGCTGAGGAAGAAAGCGAAGCCTTCCTCGGGAAGGAGGAAGAAGAGGAGCCAGGCATATGCTTCTGATTTAAAGAGACAGGTGTCCCAGCAACTACGTACTGGGCAACGGATTCCACTGTCTCAACAGGAGAAGCTGAACGAGAGCACACACGACGGCCGTTAGGAGAGCGATGGACATTATCCCGCACGGACAGGCGGCGGGGAGAGTCAATAGATGGAGGAGAAGAACGGGAAGGAGGATCGGAGGGAGACGAGGAAGAAGACACAGGAGACATGACAGACCGGGTAGAAAGAAAGGGAACCCCAGACAGAGGACCAGGAGGGGGACCCCTCGGGACAGAACTCAAAGGAACAGAGGAGGGGGCAGTGGGCGTATCAGGGTCCAAGGCCCGGAAACGGTTGTGAGTCTAAAGAAGGAGGGAAGGACGAGGAGAGGAAGAGCGCAACACGCGAGCATAAGAGACGTTAGTATAAGGCGGGGGCCGGCGAACCTGGCACCTCGCCTTAGGAAAAGATAAACGCTCCCGGTGCTTCAAGTTGAGGACGTCTGCCTAAAGCTTGTAATGGATACAGGCACGGGAGAAGGTAGGATGGGCCTCACCGCAGTTGAGGCAGCGAGCCTGGGGAGAAGTGCACTTCGACTTAGAGTGACCATCGCTCCCCACAAAGAACAGAGAGAGACAGTCCCAGAGCAGCAGAGGGCACCATGCCTAAACCTCCAGCACTTGTTACAGAGCCTAGGAGAAGGAATGTACTCCTGGACAGAGCACCTAGCACCAGCAGGAATGACAGAGGGTGGAAGGGTCCTACCATCAAAAGTAATCTTCACAACCCAAAGGGGCTGACGGCGACGACCACGAGGAGGGACGAGTAAACGTGTCTATCTGGAGGACAGAATGGCCCTTGGCCTCAAGGATATGCTGAATATCATCGTGGCAGTCCTGCAGATTCCGAACATCTGTTGCAACATGGGGCGAAGAAGAATAGTGCCAAAACTGGCCTTCAACCGAGCGTTCTTGGAGACCCGAACAGGGGTCTCGCCAAGGCAGAATAAAGCAGCCAAGCAGGAGGCCGCATCCTGAGAAGGAGCAGCAACGACACGTGTACCGAGACGGGTGGGGTTGAAGGTGACAGAGGCATCTACGGAATCAACAAGGTGCCTTTGAAGGGAGAAATCGTCAGGAGGCGCAGAATCAAGAGGGAGGAAATCGAAGTATTTGGCCCACGAAGCGGGACCAAACAAGGGTTGATAGACATCAGAACGGGAAGGAATCGAGCGAGTGCGGCCGTGTCGAGGACGGCGTTGGGAACCCCCAAAGAGAGAGTGGTTAATAGGCACAGTATTCACAACTAGAGACTGAGCCGTGCCAGGGAACGAGGGACCACTGGGGGCTTGGGGCTCGACTCAACCACAGAGGAGGAAGGGGAGCCGAGGGGAGTAGTCAGAGAGGCCAAAGGAGGAGAAAGGTGGGGACCCAACGCAGCGGAGGCTACAGAGCCTGGTCTTCCAACACAGTCCGACTCGGGGGCTTGGTCGCCCACCCCACGAGCCTGAGAGGGTACAAGAGGAACATTCATCAACATAGATACGAAACGAAACACTTTCACTCACGAATGTGCCCCCACACCCACCATGGAACCACAATTAGAGGCAGAACACCCAACAAGAAGCTATTGCCGATTAAGCCGGGGCCCCCAGGTGTGCGTCGTGAGTATACGCCCCACAAACGCCACCTTAAGAACCGTCAGTCCGTTGAGATCGGGTTCAGTGACGAAAAGGGGATTGACAATAAAAGGTTCCCCTTGCTCGAGACGTTGGGTGCTACAGTTCTACGGGTGCAAGAGTATGCCTCCTCAAGCACCCGGGCGTCAAAACAAAAGAAGGCCAAAAGAATGATCAAAACAGGCACAAGGTCAGCAAGAAAAGACCACGAGAAAGGAGAAGAGAGGGGAAGAAAAACGAAACAAAAGGAAAAGGAAAAGGCGTCCAGCAAAATTTAAGAGGAAAACAGCAAGAGCACAAGGCTACAAAAGGACAGGGGGGACTACTCCAAGGAGCAACACACTCGAGCAGCCGCCCACCAAGCCCCCTCACGGCAGCAACGAGCTGGACAGGGAGGGGGGGAATGAGATGAAGCAGATCGTTGAAATAAACATCCCACAGCAGAGGGCCAAGCACAGTACCCTGTGGAATGCTGGCACCAATTGAGTGGCTATCGGATTCTGCTCCATTGAGTCCGTTCTTGAAGGTAGTCATTTAATAACACTAAGATGGAGCCTGCAATGCCTAAAGCTTGAATCTTCACTACTAATCCAGATTGCCAAACCCGATCAAAGGCTCCTGCTTTATCTAGAGCAACAACACAGCTGATCTTGGACTCATCCAGTGACTGATGCCACTTAGTGCAGAGATTTAGCAAGAGATCAGAAGCAGATCGGCCTTTCCTAGAACCGTACAGTCGATTACAAATTAGCCGATGATGGTCAAAAAATGATATAATTTGCTGAGCAATTAATGATTCTAGGATCTTGTCAGTAATGGAAAGCAGTGACACTGGTCTGTAGTTTCCAACTAGTGAGCGGCTCTTCTTTTTGTGCACTGGAACAAAGCCCTGGCTTTAGTACTTGTAGGTTGTATGTAGCCAAGCTTGTAAAGCATAAGATAGTATTGAAAAGATTATAGGAAAAGGTCAATTTGTAAGGAAGTCTTGGAAAGATTGCTTTGTAAGGTGCCTCAGGGGAAGAGATTCAGGTATTCTGGAAGAGACTCAGTCATTCCGGAAGAGATTCGGTTATTCTAGAAAATATCTATGGAAAACACCACCATGGAAGCTGCTAACACTGTTCATCTATGCTACTTGTATCAGATGCATCATCACTAGAACCCAGAAAACGATTCATCTATGTACATTTATACAAATTGGAGATGGCATGGGTGGGCCAGGGTGGCTCTCAGAGCTACAACAGGATACGCTCGATATATCGTCCTCATCAGTGCTGTATCACTTGCATCCGAACTTGGTGTTAGGTCCTTATTGCGCCAAGCATCATAAATATCATAACCCATATGTTCTTCAGACAATAAGGTCTGAATTTCACCGACAGAGCGTGATTTTTCAACACCAAGTCGAACAGGTGTTTGGGAGCCAGAGGCGCGTGCGCCATCCATGGTTGCTCACTCAATACATACCCAGCCAGCAGCCCAAGGACATTCTGGTATTTTTTTTCCAAGATGGCTGCCTCTCACTGGAGGTTCCAATTGTCCATTTCCTGCACAATCTACCACGCACGCATTTTGAATGGGTTGGAAATGTTAAAAAGGTGTTTTCTCGGTTGGCGCTGTTTCCCACTGACCGAGTTTTCTTGGTTGGCGCAGCACAATGGTTAAGTGTCACGGAAGAACATTAATGTAACGTCAAGATTGTTGTGCTTTGTATTGGATTTAGTTCTTTATGAATAAATGGTTATTGTTGGCAAAAGAATAGTGTCTCTATGTCAATACCTTCCAATATTATTGTACCACACATGTTGCAACATATTGAACTGTTCTTGCAAACTTTAATGAAGGCCTGCTTCTGGATTCGAACCTGATCCATAGCCACACATATAAAATATAATTTGGTGTGAGAACTTGTGAGCGACCCTTATCATTGCACTAAGCACTTGAGAAGATCAATTACCTATTGGATAAGGGTCCTAGCTGTTTTTGAACCCTTGTGGCTGCTCCCTCAGTTTATTTCAGTTTAAAACTATTTAATCTAGTCTGGCACTTAACGTGCCAGACTGAATTTGGGAAGGTATCGGGCAAGGGAGTCCAATGGTGAGGATGACGAGGGGACGGGGGAGTTTGGGATGGTGGGGACGAGATGGGGGGAATGGAGAATGGTGGGGAGGATGAGGGGACAAGGGAGAGGGTAATGGTGTGGAAGGACGAGGGGACGGGGGAGGTTGGGATGGTGGAGACGAGGAGATGAGGGGAATGGAGAATGGTGGGGAGGACAAAGGGGCAGGGAAGAGGGACATGGTGGGAAGGAAGAAGGGATGGTGGAGTAGGGAATGGTTGGGAGGCAATGGTGGGGAGGACTGGGGGACAGGGAAGGTTGCTGTGGCTGGGTACTGCTAGTACTCTCATAAACCCATCGTACCTTCTTGGGTACATAAACCCATCGTACCTTCTATTAATAATAATAAATAAATATATATTTATAGACAAAAATGCAAATGCCAGCTTCATGTCATCTTTTGCAGATGATACAAAATTCAGCATGAAAATTTCTTGTGTTGAAAACTGAAAAAAATCATGCTAATATTAATAATATTGTCGATTGGGCAGCAAACAATAACGCGATGTTTACCAGTGATGAATTCCATTTACTTCGGGATAGATAAAGTTAAAACCTTCAATAAAATACTTGAAACAAGACACAATCAGACCTACCCATAGTAGGAAAGCAGCATGTAAAGGATCTGGGAATGATGATGTCTGACGATCTAACATTTAGGAAGCATAATGAAACAAATATTGTGTCAGCTAGAAAAATGATAGAATGGATTAAAAAACAGTCACATCCAGGGATCCATCACAATGTTCATGCTGTTCAAATCACTTGTGCTAAGCCTCCTTAAGAACTGTTCAATATTCTGTTCCCCCTTCAATACATAGTTAGCCAAGTCACAAATTTGCACAGAAAATTAACGACATATTGAAGCGAACGACTTGGCAGGATATGCAGAATAAAGCCAATGAACAGTAGAGATGCCACAGGCCTAATCAGAGAACACTGCAAGAACATCAGAAGTCCACGGTTGTTCAATATTCTCCCAGCAAGTGTAAGAAATATTGCCAGAATAGATGTGGAAATATTTAAGAAAAAAAACGACAGTTTTTTTTAAAGAAGTACCGCACCAAACTGGCTGTAGTAGATATGTTGACCTGCAAGCCGCTTCAAGCAACAATTTGTTAGATCTAACTCTTACAAGTCAAGCCTAGCTTCAGGCCGGGCATGCTAGAAGAAGAACTCCCAGAATCCTCTCTATGTAAGATCCGGGTAAGTTTTCACCTCAATTTCGCTAGTCACTCTTCATGGAAGGAAATTTCATCAAAACATTCACTACCAGGATCGACAGTACAGTGTAACTGCTCCAACTGACATTGCATCATACACATTGTTCATCCTGTGCTAATTTCCAGTCACTCGTTTCGAATGAGTATGAAGTTACTTCCGACATTCAACTTTAACAGTCCCACCAATCCAACACATAATGTAACTCTTTCTTCCTATATCATAGCAAATGGCACAACACTCAAAACTCCCCAAGAACATTACTTTTATTCAGCAAGCCACAGTTCAGCCTCCACCAGCTATGTCCATAGTTATCCATACCGAACCTAGACAAGCTATCTAGCACCAAACAATGATACATAAAGATGATTGGCAACATTCGTCTTTCACGAACCTCACACGATAACCTGTGAATGTTAATCAAATCTAACCTAGTCGCACTCGTGCGAGATAGATGTGTGAATGTCACCAGCCCAGGAGGTACCAGAGTCACATCCCGAAAAACTACACACTCTAATCAAGTTAGCCAACAACTGTCGGAAATCCGACACACACGTTAACATTATAGTTACCCCATAAAAAATCAGAGAATGGGATTTCGTGACGTCATCACACAGCACATAAAATATTATATCTCATTTCTTTTAAAACTTCAGTCTAGTGTTTAAACTTAATAAAATAGTATTCACTTGGACTGAATATAATTAAATACACAACAAAGTATAGCTTAGCTGCCTTGTTACTGTTAAATGAAATCATAAATAGAACCAGAAAAACATTTTAGGACATCACCCCTGTGGATTGAGGCTGGCGTCACGTACATCACTGAACTTGTAAACACAGACACGAAACAAGAGCTCCTTGAGAATTGCGACACACGTCACGCACGATAGAAAACTTACTCTATCCTAGTGAACTGCCACAACAACCCCCTCAAGAACAGGTGTACTTGAGTATCCGACTGCCTTATATTCTTTTATTAGTAATGTGCACTATGTAATACTAGATAGGTAGCCGGTTATGAGCATACAAAAACCACAAACAAAGTGAGTTTACTTTTTACTACACACACAAATATTCCATGTCACACCTGTGCTTTATATGTTAATGAGCAATTCTTACAGCCTTAACATTTTTACAGGTAATATGTGATTGGGAGTAATTGCAAGCTGAGCTGGCCCACAAACAGTGATGTTTCTTGTTACTCTACCTGTACACCAACTCCTCTGTGCTAGGCCGCCATTTTATGCACCCTGAGGCACATGGGCACACTCTAATCTGATGGAAGAATAATAACTAGCCTAATTAGACCAATTCAACCACTCACCTAAGGCCTATACATGTTATTTAAAACTGTAGAGTAGAAGTATTCATAATATTAGTTGATTAGGCCACCATATGTGGTATAATTTTAGAAAGATTAGGTAAACAATTGCCATTTATCAATTATCCACTTCAAGGTGGTATAAGTGGAAATTGTCCTTCCAACTATGTGGAGATAAGATTCTGGCAGGCTGGATCAAAATATACAGTCTACTTATCATAATAATAATATAATGTTCAAGTAACAAAAAATTTAATAAAAAACAATTAATTGTCACCACTGTGTGTGTGCCGTTTGGGATGATGGTTGTGAATATATTGAGGGTGTTGTGGGAAAAATCCTAGCAGGGAATTAATTGTTTTTTATTCAATTTTTTGTTACATGAATATTGTATTATTTTTATGATAAGTGGACTGTATATTTTGATTCAGCCTGCCGGAATCTTATCTCCACATAGTTGGAAGGACAATTGCCACTTATACCACCTTGAAGTGGATAATTGATAAATGGCAATTGTTTACCTAATCTTTCTAAAATTATACCACATATGGTGGCCTAATCAACTAATATTATGAATACTTCTACTCTACAGTTTTAAATAACATGTATAAGCCTTAGGTGAGTGGTTGAATTGGTCAAATTAGGCTAGTTATTATTTTTCCATCAGATTAGAGTGTGCCATGTGCCTCAGGGTGCATAAAATGGCGGCCTAGTGATGAATTCCAAAAAAAAAACTGTCGTTTTTTTTCTTAAATATTTCCACATCTATTCTGGCAATATTTCTTACACTTGCTGGGAGAATATTGAACAACCGTGGACTTCTGATGTTCTTGCAGTGTTCTCTGATTAGGCCTGTGGCATCTCTACTGTTCATTGGCTTTATTCTGCATATCCTGCCAAGTCGTTCGCTTCAATATGTCGTTAATTTTCTGTGCAAATTTGTGACTTGGCTAACTATGTATTGAAGGGGGAACAGAATATTGAACAGTTCTTAAGGAGGCTTAGCACAAGTGATTTGAACAGCATGAACATTGTGATGGATCCCTGGATGTGACTGTTTTTTAATCCATTCTATCATTTTTCTAGCTGACACAATATTTGTTTCATTATGCTTCCTAAATGTTAGATCGTCAGACATCATCATTCCCAGATCCTTTACATGCTGCTTTCCTACTATGGGTAGGTCTGATTGTGTCTTGTTTCAAGTATTTTATTGAAGGTTTTAACTTTATCTATCCCGAAGTAAATGGAATTCATCACTGGTAAACATCGCGTTATTGTTTGCTGCCCAATCGACAATATTATTAATATTAGCATGATTTTTTTCAGTTTTCAACACAAGAAATTTTCATGCTGAATTTTGTATCATCTGCAAAAGATGACATGAAGCTGGCATTTGCATTTTTGTCTATAAATATATATTTATTTATTATTATTAATAGAAGGTACGATGGGTTTATGTACCCAAGAAGGTACGATGGGTTTATGAGAGTACTAGCAGTACCCAGCCACAGCAACCTTCCCTGTCCCCCAGTCCTCCCCACCATTGCCTCCCAACCATTCCCTACTCCACCATCCCTTCTTCCTTCCCACCATGTCCCTCTTCCCTGCCCCTTTGTCCTCCCCACCATTCTCCATTCCCCTCATCTCCTCGTCTCCACCATCCCAACCTCCCCCGTCCCCTCGTCCTTCCACACCATTACCCTCTCCCTTGTCCCCTCATCCTCCCCACCATTCTCCATTCCCCCCATCTCGTCCCCACCATCCCAAACTCCCCCGTCCCCTCGTCATCCTCACCATTGGACTCCCTTGCCCGATACCTTCCCAAATTCAGTCTGGCACGTTAAGTGCCAGACTAGATTAAATAGTTTTAAACTGAAATAAACTGAGGGAGCAGCCACAAGGGTTCAAAAACAGCTAGGACCCTTATCCAATAGGTAATTGATCTTCTCAAGTGCTTAGTGCAATGATAAGGGTCGCTCACAAGTTCTCACACCAAATTATATTTTATATGTGTGGCTATGGATCAGGTTCGAATCCAGAAGCAGGCCTTCATTAAAGTTTGCAAGAACAGTTCAATATGTTGCAACATGTGTGGTACAATAATATTGGAAGGTATTGACATAGAGACACTATTCTTTTGTCAACAATAACCATTTATTCATAAAGAACTAAATCCAATACAAAGCACAACAATCTTGACGTTACATTAATGTTCTTCCGTGACACTTAACCATTGTGCTGCGCCAACCAAGAAAACTCGGTCAGTGGGAAACAGCGTCAACCGAGAAAACACCTTTTTAACATTTCCAACCCATTCAAAATGCGTGCGTGGTAGATTGTGCAGGAAATGGACAATTGGAACCTCCAGTGAGAGGCAGCCATCTTGGAAAAAAAATACCAGAATGTCCTTGGGCTGCTGGCTGGGTATGTATTGAGTGAGCAACCATGGATGGCGCACGCGCCTCTGGCTCCCAAACACCTGTTCGACTTGGTGTTGAAAAATCGCGCTCTGTCGGTGAAATTCAGACCTTATTGTCTGAAGAACATATGGGTTATGATATTTATGATGCTTGGCGCAATAAGGACCTAACACAAAGATCGGATGCAAGTGATACAGCACTGATGAGGACGATATATCGAGCGTATCCTGTTGTAGCTCTGAGAGCCACCCTGGCCCACCCATGCCATCTCCAATTTGTATAAATGTACATAGATGAATCGTTTTCTGGGTTCTAGTGATAATGCATCTGATACAAGTAGCATAGATGAACAGTGTTAGCAGCTTCCATGGTGGTGTTTTCCATAGATATTTTCTAGAATAACCGAATCTCTTCCGGAATGACTGAGTCTCTTCCAGAATACCTGAATCTCTTCCCCTGAGGCACCTTACAAAGCAATCTTTCCAAGACTTCCTTACAAATTGACCTTTTCCTATAATCTTTTCAATACTATCTTATGCTTTACAAGCTTGGCTACATACAACCTACAAGTACTAAAGCCAAGGGTGTACGCGAGTGCTTTATTTTCAAGCACACAGAACGAAGAAACAGGAAGCGAAAATCTATCTGTACCTGGTGCAACGAGAGCGAAGTCGCGCTGTGTACCAGGGACTACTTCGTTGATTATCACTCACTTCCGAAGTACTGAGTGTGTAATACAGTGTGTTACTGTGGAAATAGTGTGTGAAACTGTACATATTGAAATTTTGGTGAATTTTTAACACATAATATTGCGACAATAAACATTTATTTTGGACACATTACTGACACATGTATCACAGTTCCATGTAACATTATGAACGTTCTACGGTACACATATTGTAAAGGAAACAAATATTCATCATATATGATAAAACAAAACAAATAAAACTGCATTGGAAATACATTGAACAAATAATTGAAAATATATATGTTGCACTTCGCAGTATTGAATGACTCATGTGACCGCCTCCTGAACTTCACCCACAAGCGACCAGCCCATGACGCTCCCTTCTCCACGTCCCCACAGCCAAAGTAAGTGGAATTTTTTATATTTTTTTACATGTACGTGTTCAGGAAAGGGATTTTATCGTTTTACCAAAAGGAAAAGGCAAACACATGATCTTATGCACACAGAGGGAATGTCACGATAAACTCGGCGAATCACAGTGCTTAAAGACTGCTATCTAGACAGCAAGTTTAGCAAGAGTCCATATCCTATGTCACTCTTAGAATGGCAACAGATTCTAATCTGTGCCACTTCAGGCTTATATAATGAAAAACTGAACTACTGAACTACTTGGTAATTAAATATGTTAATTTACTGTCAACCGGAAGGTCATCAGCAAAGGTAATCTACGTTAATCATAATCTTGTATCTCAGACAATCAAATAAATCAAAACAATAATTCGCTATCATAACTACTCAGTCACTCTGACCAATTTAACACTCAGTGAGTAATTGCATTAATTACTGTCAAACGGACACATAATTAATCGAGAACGAATTACGTTACCACAACACTGTCACTCACGACAGCTTGCCAAACAAAACTATGTCACTTCACTTTATGACATTAATTACCCTTAATTACTTTTCACTGAACCCTTAATTACCAAGTAAAGATCACATCAAGTACTTGTCACGCAGCCAAGCAAAACACAGCAATATGTTGCTTCACTACTCAGTGCTAATCTATCACACTGCACAACAAATCACAACACAACACAATCGTAATTAATAATCATAAGAATATTAATCAATAAACACAGTAATTCTTACACAGGGTATGACAACAGATAACCCATTACCTCTCTTGAATCACTGGTTTTATTGGATTTAGAAAACACGTTCATGGAATTCCCTACACAGAACGGTATAATATTGAACTGAAAAAATCACTAACATAATTGTACCGCTGAATATAACTGAGTTCCCTGATGTATTACATACACAACATTAACTACTTTATCACAGTAGTTTCCTCCAACGTACTGTGGTCGCTCTTTACTGGTGCGTCTTCCTCGACTATGCTTCCTTCACCTAACCAGGTGCTCTAGGAAAACGTTCTACCGGAAGTTGACTTAACATCAACCAAAAAAACTTCAGCACCAAATACAGAAATATGAGTAATCACTTAAGACCGGCCATCTCAAGCACACTTCTCTCATACATACTGACACTGAATACGGCAGTTGACTGAAGTTCAACCAAACTTCCTCCTCACGTTGTTATAGGAGACCATGTGTAGTGTGACCCGGTGTTGAAACGGGGTGCTGCTCAGGTTACCTTACCTTCAGGTTACCTTGAGATGGTTTCGGGGCTTAGAGTATCTGCGGCCCGGTCCTCGACCAGGCCTCCTCATCACAATGTTGCTGTGTGGACACTGCCACATGTGATGACGAGTCTGACGCAGCACGGTGTGGCGCGGCAAGGCGAACTGTGCAGGTTCCCTCAACTAACAAGACTCGCGTGGGATGGCTCCCCACACACGAGAGCATTATTTTATCGCTCAAACGATAGTGAGCTGCCCCTCAGCTCTTGTGAGGAAGAGAGAGTTAGCACACCTGGTGCACCGTGTGGTGCTTTACTCTGATGGCAACCTTGTGTTCAAGTTACTCGGGCTGGTCCAACGGATTGGGCGGGAATTTCTATGTCCGCCAGAACTGGCTGAAGCTAAACTATTTCCCTAAGTAACGTATTCGCAGCTACTGGGCACAGTCTCTGATCCCTTCAGATTACTGCGTGTCACACTAGGTTGACAGATGGTCACAATATGAGCAGATGCACTATAAAGAAGTCTGTCTTACACTGTGTGTGACCTCGTGGTGAGTTACAGTGTATATTCTGCTTCCTTTCACTATTAAATTATCGTAATTCCTATCGGCGCAATCCCAGATTCTGCTTGATGGACCCGCAATGACAGAACAATGATAAATGAGTTACTAACTGTCCCCCTAGACAGTATTTCTCGTCGTTTGGTCGAACCTCGAGAAAACATGTCTGACAAACACAGCAACATGGGGCTGAATGTCTACCCAGGGCAGGGCAGGAGTGGGCCATGCTTTTCCCCTCTGTTCTACGAGTTGACCAATCAGCAGCTAGGCCTATGGATGCAATGAGGTGCCCCACGAATCACAAGGCTACCTTCAGTCACGTGGTGCCTTGTGACGTTAGTACTGGGAGGCCTGGTGTTTACACAAGCGACTAGAACAGTTGGTTCTACTACCACCACCAATACCTGTTTCTCCTCTCTACATACACTTAAATGTTAAATACATGATAATGGCTGCACCTCTTCTCACAGAAAAGCTTCGGCGGCCTCCATAGTCTTACTGAACAGTCCTGGGTCAATGTTCTTCATATACATCAAACAAGAGATGTCTATGAAGAACTACAGAATCTAGAGTGAGTGCACTTTGGTGCACCCGTGTCAGAGTGCAACCTGGCGACTTGCGCTCCAACACATAGTCTAAAAGCTAGCTGGTAATCCCTCCTCCCACAGTACACAACTTACCTACATGTCACTAAGGCATCCATAAGGTAAACTTTCCTACGTGTAACTAAGACTCCATAAGGTACACAACTTACCTATGAATCACTAAGACTCCATAAGGTACACAACTTACCCATGAATCACTAAGACTCCATAAGGTACACAACTTACCCATGAATCACCAAGACTCCATGAGGTACACAACTTACCTATGAATCACTAAGACTCCATAAGGGGGCATCTCACATAAATATGCAATAAATGAAAAGTAGGTCGATTTCAATCAAACGTTTTTGACGAGTTGTATATAAAAAGGGTTTCATCTGGTCCAAGTCTCAGCAGCGTAGCATAAAAAGGGAGAAAAAAATATTGAATTTTGAGTCAAAAA
This sequence comes from Procambarus clarkii, assembly GCF_040958095.1. Lineage (NCBI taxonomy): Eukaryota > Metazoa > Arthropoda > Malacostraca > Decapoda > Cambaridae > Procambarus > Procambarus clarkii. The sequence continues at coordinate 34,558,546 of NC_091194.1, forward strand.
TATTCCAAAATGTTCATTAACGATTATCAAACAAAAGTGTCAACAAAAATCATGTCTAGACTCTGAGCAATCACAATAGCATATATTAAAAACAAATTATAATTATTTTTATTAAACAAAATTTAGTTAATTTTTTTCATTTATTTCTTTTATTACTTGGTTATCGGAGAATTTGCATGAAACTTGTACACCTGACTGCACTATCTGTATCGGTGCGTCAGATATGCCTATCTGTAACGGTGTCAATTGTGGAGGTAATTGGTTGGTGCCAACCTCAGCCACAGATGGCAGCACCTTAGACTTTAATATTTTAATGATTTATTACTCTAGTAACATAAACGACTTGAAACTCTTTCATTTTTATTCAATTTACAAGAAACTTAAGCTTTATATGTAAAGTTTATGCCTCTAAAATCTGGGGCCGTTTTGTTTCCCTAAGTTCATTTATTGGTTTTATAATAGCAATAAACATGATATAATTGCATAATTTTGGGGGAGGAACTTTTACTATTTGGATTAGAAGAACAAAAGATGGTTTGAAAAATCCCCGGCTACAGATCCTATATTATATGCTAATGTGTAAAAAAAGTGTCAAAGAATGATTATATCTGAAAGGTGTGTTTGTTTCAGGTCGCCTTGAAATATGTAATATTCGTTAACAAAAAAAAGCACAAAATTAAATCTTCCTTTCCATTTAGGTTGCAGTACTGAAACTGGGAACAAGTGCAGCCCTTTTTTATATACAACTAGCAAAAAAATTGTGGTTGACATTGAACAACTTTCATTTTCCATTTTATTGGCCCCTTATTATAAGGTACACAACTTACCTACGTGTCACTAAGACATCCATAAGGTACACAACTTACCAACGTGTCACTAAGATATCCTTAAAGAACACAACTTTAGCATATCACAAAGACTCCAAAAGTTCTTATGTAAATATAACTCCCCTGTGTCACTAAGACACTGTTACTGGACTCGATGGTGACAACCTAACAGAAATGTGTTACTGTTAAACACACACCCAACTGTCACTTAATGACGTGACTCTCCATGAAGTGTCAAATACTATCCCTCCTGCCCGAGTTGACACCTTAACTCTTCCACTATCACAATTGATCCAGACACAGAGACAGCTCGTTGCCAGGTATACTCTGGTTGATCCAAAATTGGGTTCTTATTATTATTCACCTAAACATGTAGTTCCAGTTTACAATATATAACAGGATCCTCTACTCACAATATTTACTCCTTCAACTGTTCTCAGACATACATACACCTCGACGATGGTGGTGGGCCCAGGCAGTGCCGCCTGTGGTGACCCCAGGCAGTACCGCCTGCGGTGACCCCAGGCAGTGCCGCCTGAGGTGGCCCCAGGCAGTTTCGCCTGTGGTGACCCCAGGCAGTACCGCCTGCGGTGACCCCAGGCAGTGCCGCCTGTGGTGACCCAAGGCAGTTCCGCATGTGGTGACCCCAGGCAGTACCGCCTGTTATGACCCCAAGCAGTGCCGCTTGTGGTGACCCCAGGCAGTGCCACCGTGGTGACCCCAGGCAGTGCCACTTGTGATGACCCCAGGCAGTGTCGCCTGTGGCTAACCCCAGGCAGTGTTGCCTGTGGCTGACCCCAGGCAGTGCCACCTGTGATGACCCCAGGCAGTGTCGCCTGTGGCTGACCCCAAGCAGTGCCACCTGTGGCTGACCCCTGGAAGTGCCTCCTGGGTTGAACCCTGGCAGTGCCGCCTTGGGCTGAACCCAGGCAGTGCCGCCTGGGGCTGACCACTGGCAGTGCCACCTGTGGCTAACCCCATGCAGTCTCGCCTGTGGTTGACCCCAGGCAGTGCCGCCTGAGGCTGACCCCAGGCAGTGCCACCTGAGGCTGACCCCATGCAGTGCCGCTTGTGGTGACCCCAGGCAGTGCCACCTGTGGCTGTCCCTAGGCAGTGCCGCCTGTGGTGACCCTAGGCAGTTCATCCTGTGGCTGACCCCAGGCAGAGCCGCCTGTGGCTGACCCCAGGCAGTGCAACCTGTGGTGACCCCATGCAATGCCGCATGTGGTGACCCTACGCAGTGCCGCCTGTTGTGACCCCAGGCAGTACCACCTGTGGCTGTCCCTAGGCAGTGCCGCCTGTGGTTGACCCCAGGCAGTGCCGCCTGTGGTTACCTCAGGCAGTGCCGCCTGTGGTGACCCTACGCAGTGCCGCCTGTTGTGACCCCAGGCAGTACCACCTGTGGCTGTCCCTAGGCAGTGCCGCCTGTGGTTGACCCCAGGCAGTGCCGCCTGTGGTTACCTCAGGCAGTGCCGCCTGTGGTGACCCTACGCAGTGCCGCCTGTTGTGACCCTAGGCAGTGCCACCTGTGGCTGACCCCAGGCAGAGCCGCCTGTGGCTGACCCCAGGCAGTGCCACCTGGGGTAACCCCAGGCAGTGCTGCCTAAGGTGACCCCAGGCAGTGCCGCCTATGGTGACCCTAGGCAATGCCGCCTGCTGTGACCCCAGGCAGTGCCACCTGTGGTGACCCCAGGCAGTGCCACCTGTGGTGACCCCAGGCAGTGCCGCCTGTGGTGGCCCCAGGCAGTGCCACCCGTTGTGATCCCAGGCAGTGCCGCCTGTGGCTGACCCCAGGCAGTGCCGCCTGTGGCTGACCCCAGGCAGTGCCGCCTATGGTGACCCCAGGCAGTACCGCCTGTTGTGATCCCAGGCAGTGCCACCTGTGGCTGACCCCAGGCAGAGCCGCCTGTGGCTGACCCCAGGCAGTGCCACCTGGGGTAACCCCAGGCAGTGCTGCCTAAGGTGACCCCAGGCAGTGCCGCCTATGGTGACCCTAGGCAATGCCGCCTGCTGTGACCCCAGGCAGTGCCACCTGTGGTGACCCCAGGAAGTGCCACCTGTGGTGGCCCAAGGCAGTGCCGCCTGTGGTTGCCCCAGGCAGTGCCGCCTGTGGTGACCCAGGCAGTGCCGCCTGTGGTGACCCAGGCAGTGCCGCCTGTTGTGACCCCAGGCAGTGCCGCCTGTGGTAACCCCAGGCAGTGCCGCCTGTGGTGACCCCAGGCAGTGCCGCCTGTGGTGACCCCAGGCAGTGCCACCGGGGGTGACCCCAGGCAGTGCCGCCTGTGGTGACCCCAGGCAGTGCCACCTGTGGTGACCCCAGGCAGTGCCGCCTGTGGTGACCCCAGGCAGTGTTGCCTGTGGCTGACCCCAGGCAGTGCATGCTACCTGTTGTCACCCCCAGGAAGTGCCTCCTGTGGCTGACCCCATCCAGTGCCGCCTGTGGTGACCCCAGGCAGTGTTGCCTGTGGCTGACCCCAGGCAGTGCCGCCTGTGGTGACCCCAGGCAGTGTCGCCTGTGGTGGACCCAGGTAGTGCCGCCTGTGGCTGACCCAAGGCAGTGCCGCCTGTGGTGACCGCAGGCAGTGCCACCTGTGATGACCTCAGGCAGTACAACCTCTGGTGACCCCAGACAGTGCCACTTGTGATGACCCCAGGCAGTGCTGCCTGTGGCTAACCCCAGGCAGTGCTGCCTGTGGCTGACCCCAGGCAGTGCCACCTGTGATGGCCCCAGGCAGTGCCACCTTTGGCTGACCCCAGGCAGTGTCGCCTGTGGTGACCCCAGGCAGTGCCACCTGTGGTGACCCCAGGCAGTGCCGCCTGTGGCTGACCCCAAGAAGTGCCACCTGTGGCTGACCCCATGCAGTGTCGCCTGTGGTGACCCCAGGCAGTGCCGCCTGTGGCTGACCCCAGCCAGTGTTGCCTATAGTGACCCTAGGCAGTGCCGCCTTTGGTGACCCCAGGCAGTGCCGCCTGTGGTGACCCCAGGCAGTGCCACCTGTGGTGACCCCAGGCAGTGCCGCCTGTAGTGACCCCAGGCAGTGTCGCCTGTGGTGACCCCAGGCAGTGTCGCCTGTGGTAACCCCAGGCATTGCCGCCTGTGGTGACCCCAGCCAGTGTCGCCTGTGGTGGCACCAGGCAATGCCGCCTGTGGCTGACCCCAGGCAGTGCCGCCTTTGGTGACCCCAGGAAGTGCCGCCTGTGATGACCCCAGGTAGTGCCGCCGGTTGTGACCCCAGGCAATGCCACCTGTGGTGACCCCAGGCAGTGCCACTTGTGGTGACCCCAGACAGTGCCACCTGTGGTGACCCCAGGCAGTACAGCCTGTGGTGACCCTAAGCAGTGCCGCCTGTGGTGACCCTAAGCAGTGCCGCCTGTGGTGACCCCAGGCAGTGCCGCCTGTGGTGACCCCAGGCAGTTCCGCCTGTGGTGACCCCAGCCAGTGTCGCCTGTGGTGACCCCAGGCAGTGCCGCCTGTGGTGACCCCATGCAGTGCCGCCTGTGGTGACCCCAGCCAGTGTCGCCTGTGCTGGCACCAGGCAATGCCGCCTGTGGCTGACCCCAGGCAGCGCCACATGTGATGACCCCAGGCAGTGTCACCTGTGGTGACCCCAGACAGTGCCACCTGTGGTGTCCCCAGGCAGTGCCGCCTGTGGTGACCCCATGCAGTGTCGCCTGTGGTGACCCCAGGCAGTGCCGCCTGTGGCTGACCCCAGACTGTGTTGCCTGTGGTGACCCCAGGCAGTTCCGCCTGTGGTGACCCCAGGCAGTGCCGCCTGTGGTGATCTCAGGCAGCGCCACATGTGATGACCCCAGAGAGTGCCACCTGTGGTGTCCCCAGGCAGTGCCGCCTGTGGTGACCCTAAGCAGTGCCGCCTGTGGTGACCCCAGGCAGTGCCGCCTGTGGTGACCCCAGGCAGTGCCGCCTGTGGTGACCCCAGGCAGGGCCGCCTGTGGTGACCCCAGGCAGTTCCACCTGTGGTGACCCCAGGCAGTGCCATCTGTGGCTGAACCCAGGCAGTGCCACCTGTGGCTGACCCCAGGCAGTACCGCCTGTAGCTGACCCCAGGCAGTGCCGCCTGGCGCTGACCCCAGGCAGTGCCACCTGTGGCTGACCCCATGCATTGTCGCCTGTGGCTGACCCCATGCAGTGTCACCTGTGGTGACCCCAGGCAGTGCCACCTGTGGCGGACCCCAGGCAGTGCCCCCTGTGGCTGACCCCAGGCAGTACCCCCTGTGTCTGACTCCAGACAGTGTCGCCTGTGGCTGACCCCAGGCAGTGCCACCTGTGGCTGACCCCAGGCAGTGTCGCCTGTGATGACCCCAGGCAGTGTCGCCTGTGGTGACCCCAGGCAGTGCCGTCTGTGGCTGACCCCAAGCAGTGCCGTCTGTGGCTGACCCCAGGCAGTGCCGTCTGTGGCTGACCCCAAGCAGTGCCGTCTGTGGCTGACCCCAAGCAGTGCCGTCTGTAGTGACCCCAGGCAGTGCCGCCTGTGGTGATCTCAGGCAGCGCCACATGTGATGACCCCAGGCAGTGCTGCCTGTGGCTGACCCCAGGCAGTGCCGCCTGTGGCTGACCCCAGGCAGTGCCACCTGTGGTGACCCCAGACAGTGCCACCTGTGGTGTCCCCAGGCATTGCCGCCTGTGGTGACCCTAAGCAGTGCCGCCTGTGGTGACCCCAGGCAGTGCCGCCTGTGGTGATCTCAGGCAGCGCCACATGTGATGACCCCAGGCAGTACTGCCTGTGGCTGACCCCAGGCAGTGTCACCTGTGGCTGACCCCAAGCAGTGCCGCCTGTGGCTGACCCCAGGCAGTGCTGCCTGTGGCTGACCCCAAGCAGTGCCGCCTGTGGCTGACCCCAGGCAGTGCTGCCTGTAATGAACCCCAGGCAGTGCCATCTGTGGCTGAACCCAGGCAGTGCCGTCTGTGGCTGAACCCAGGCAGTGCCACCTGTGGCTGACCCCAGGCAGTACCGCCTGTAGCTGACCCCAGGCAGTGCCGCCTGGCGCTGACCCCATGCAGTGTCGCCTGTGGCTGACCCCATGCAGTGCCACCTGTGGCGGACCCCAGGCAGTGCCACCTGTGGCTGACCCCAGGCAGTACCCCCTGTGTCTGACTCCAGACAGTGTCGCCTGTGGCTGACCCCAGGCAGTGCCGTCTGTGGCTGACCCCAAGCAGTGCCGTCTGTGGCTGACCCCATGCAGTGTCGCCTGTGGTGACCCCAGGCAGTGCCACCTGTGGCTGACCCCAGACTGTGTTGCCTGTGGTGACCCTAGGCAGTGCCGCCTGTGGTGACCCCAGGCAGTGCCACCTGTGGCTGACCCCAGACTGTGTTGCCTGTGGTGACCCTAGGCAGTGTCGCCTGTGGTGACCCCAGGAAGTGCCACCTGTGGCTGACCCCAGACTGTGTTGCCTGTGGTGACCCTAGGCAGTGCCGCCTGTGGTGACCGTAGGCAGTGCCACCTGTGGTGACCTCAGGCAGTGCTGCGATCGGGGCAGACCAGAATCATTAGGGGCGATCAGAATCATCACCAGCGAGGACACAGTTGCCACCAGAGACGCCGATACAGCACAAGCCCTGAGAGAAAAACACCCACCCAGAGCTCGACTTGACGACAGTGTTCCACTAGTTGTTGTCACCAGAGCAGAAACCCTGTGTGTGTGCTCGAATCCGTGGTGTGTAAAGTAGCTTAACCCTTCCCATCAGGATCAGCAGACAGGTTCACAGGACTTAGACCCATCCACATCAAACAAATGCTCAACCCTGCACTGGGTGACATTGTACAGGGCCTCCTGGTGGAACTAACTACATTCTCCAACACATGTCTAGCTGGCAACATACCAGAGACCTTACTGCCTCTTTTTTGGCTCTACCCTCTGTTCCCTGAAAAAAAGAATAGGGGGATCAGACCGATAGCTGTCGGTAACTCACTCCAGCGCCTCGTCGCTAAGGCTGCTGCTATAACAGTCAGCCAGGCAGCAGCAGAAATGCTGATGCGAAAACAGCTTGGATTTGGCATTCCCCAAGGGTGTGAGGCAGCGGCTCATGCAGCTAGAGCCTACATTGCTAACATTACGGATGAGAAAAGGCCCTGATAAAACTAGATTTCAAAAACGCTTTCAACCTGGTAAGACGGGATGCAGTACTCAGTGCGATTCATCACTTTTTCTATCCCTCGACCTGTTTGTAAACTCATGCTACAGCAAGAAACTAACTCTGCTATTCGGGGAACATGAAATTGGATCACAAGAAGGTGTCCAACAGGGTGACCCCTTTGCTCCTTTTCTTTTCTGCCTAGTCATCCAAGTCATCAATAGCCTGTCCAGTGAGCTCAACATTTGGTTTTTGGACGTTGGTACTCTAGCTGGCTCCCCAAACTCCCTCCTGGATGACATGAGAATAATTCATGAGCAAGGAGCAAATCTAGGCCTCACCCTGAACACTTCCAAGTGCGAAATAACCTCAACCCACCAGCACATAATAGAGCAAATCAAGGTTGTTTTGCCTGACATTCATACAACAACCCTGAGGACAGCACACTCCTAGATCCTCCTCCTTGACCATGGAAGGAATGCCATCGACGAGGTCCTTGGTAAGAAATTGACTGACCTGAAGAGGATGAAGGAGAAGATTGAAGACATCGCTGCTCCTGATGCACTTTACCTCATCAGCAGATGCTTGTCCATCCCCAGGCTGGCCAACTTTCTAAGATGTTCGCCATTTTTCAATAATATTAAATTAGAAGGGTACGACAGCTTGCTGAAATCAATGCTAGAAAAAACCCTCAACCTTTCTCTCAGCGACTCACAGTAGAAACAGGCCTCCTTTCCTGAAAGACTCGGGGGCCTTGGCGTTTGCACAGCAACACAAATTGCTGTACCAGCGTTCCTGCCCTCTTCAGTGGCATCTGATAACCTGTCGAAGGAAATCCTACCTGAGTACCTAATTCAACTGGTAGGGGTGCATGACCCCAGCTATATGGTCTGCACCACCAAATGGGTCTCTCTCATGTACGATCAGCACCCCAATCACCACCGTCTGAAGCCCACAAGCAATCCAGCTGGGATAACTGCATTGTCGACCAAGAAGCTGCGATGTGCCGAGAAGCTGCGACAACACTACATGACACTGCCTGACTTAGAGCTGTAGCAGCTTCCCACTCATGGTGACTTCCTGTTAGCAGTACCGATGTCAGTAACCGACACACGTCTCACACCGCAGGCCCTCCGAATTGTTGTGGCTCTCCACCTCGCTGCCCCAATCCACACTGAATACAAGTGTATTTGCGGCAAGGCAGTGGCCGACATGTATGGATGGCAAGGCCTTTTCTGCCAATGGACAGGGGCATGGCATGCAAGACACGGCGAGGTTAATAACATTATTAAGAGAATCCATACAACAGCTGGTTGTCCAACAGAGAGAGAGAGAACCCTCATTACCTAATGTCCTACAACTCTGATGAGCCTGTCGGTTGTCCAGACAGGATCATGGTGAACCCCTGGAAGAATGGTAGACAGTTGGTATGTGACTACACCTGCATTTCAACTTTATCCAACACCTATGTTGACTTCAGTGCTACACAAGCAGGAGATGCTACCAATCACCAGACGCAGCCAAATCGCGTAAATACAGAGATCTTTATCACCACTATAATTTTGTCCCCAATATATATATCTATATATATATATATATATATATATATATATATATATATATATATATATATATATATATATATATATTTATATATATATATATATATATATATATACATATATATATACATATATATATATATATACCATTCAGGCTTGTTCGCATATATATATATATATATATATATATATATATATATATATATATATATATATATATATATATATATATATATATAACTGAAAACTCACACCCCACAAGTGAATCAAACCCATACTGCCAGGAGCAATGCAACTGGCATCTACAGGACGCCTTAATCCGCTTGACCATCACGACCATTGAACCATTTCCTTTTGTCTGGTCGTCATGGTCAAGCGGATTAAGGCGTCCTGTAGATATTAGTTGCGTTACTCCTGGCAGTATGGGTTCGAGTCACTTCTGGGGTGTGAGTTTTCAGTCGCATATAGTCCTGGGGACCATTCAGGCTTGTTCGCATTTGTGTTCCTCACATGTGCCCCAGAGAATGAGGTGATTTGATAAAATGTTATGCCGAAGATTACCATCCGAGTGCCGGCGGGGAAGTGGAAGTGGAGAGAGAGAGAACCCTCATTACCTAATGTCCTACAACTCTGATGAGCCTGTCGGTTGTCCAGACAGGATCATGGTGAACCCCTGGAAGAATGGTAGACAGTTGGTATGTGACTACACCTGCATTTCAACTTTATCCAACACCTATGTTGACTTCAGTGCTACACAAGCAGGAGATGCTACCAATCACCAGACGCAGCCAAATCGCGTAAATACAGAGATCTTTATCACCACTATAATTTTGTCCCCAATATATATATATATATATATATATATATATATATATATATATATATATATATATATATATATATATATATATATTTATATATATATATATATATATATACATATATATATACATATATATATATATATATACCATTCAGGCTTGTTCGCATATATATATATATATATATATATATATATATATATATATATATATATATATATATATATATAACTGAAAACTCACACCCCACAAGTGAATCAAACCCATACTGCCAGGAGCAATGCAACTAGCTGGCATCTACAGGACGCCTTAATCCGCTTGACCATCACGACCATTGAACCATTTCCTTTTGTCTGGTCGTCATGGTCAAGCGGATTAAGGCGTCCTGTAGATATTAGTTGCGTTACTCCTGGCAGTATGGGTTCGAGTCACTTCTGGGGTGTGAGTTTTCAGTCGCATATAGTCCTGGGGACCATTCAGGCTTGTTCGCATTTGTGTTCCTCACATGTGCCCCAGAGAATGAGGTGATTTGATAAAATGTTATGCCGAAGATTACCATCCGAGTGCCGGCGGGGAAGTGGTTCAAATAGCTTTGGCTATCACTTCCTTTTGTCCGGTTGTGATGGTCAAGCGGATTAAGGCGTCCTGTAGATACAAGTTGCGTTGCTCCTGGCAGTATGGGTTCGAGTCACTTCTGGGGTGTGAGTTTTCAGTCGCATATAGTCCTGGGGAACATTCAGGCTTGTTCACATTTGTATTCCTCACGTGTGCCCCAAAGAATGAGGTGATTTGATAAAATGCTATGCCCAAGATTACCATCCGAGTGCCGGTGGGGAAGTGGTTCAAATAGCTTCGGCTATCACTTCCTTTTGTCCGGTCGTGATGGTCAAGCGGATTAAGGCGTCCTGTAGATACCAGTTGCGTTGCTCCTGGCAGTATGGGTTCGAGTCACTTCTGGGGTGTGAGTTTTCAGAGTCATATATATATATATATATATATATATATATATATATATATATATATATATATATATATATATATATATATATATATATAAATATATATATATATATATATATATATATACATATATATATATAAATATATATATATATATATATATATATATATATATATATTTTGGTATCAGTCTTTCCTGTAGACATATATTATTAAATATGACCGAAAAAGTAAGATTAATAATTCTAACACGAATTTTCTCAATCTTTCGTACATTACGCTTCACTGTTGGAGGTAAATCAAAAATCAATTCTCCAAAATTCATTTTTATTTCTAGTCTGACGCGACACGGGCGCGTTTCGTAAAACTTATTACATTTTCAAAGACTTTAGTTCACAAATACACAACTGAATAGAACTTACGTATCTCCGATTTTATATCTACATTTGAGTGAGGTGGATGGGGTGATGTGGCATTAACACAAGACAGAACAAAGTGTGGTATTAATAGGGTATTAATTTCATCAACACAAGACAGAACAAGAGTATTAATAGGGTATTAATTTCATCAACACAAGACAGAACACGAAGCAATGGATATTGAATAGAAGTGTTTGTAGAAAGCCTATTGGTCCATATTTCTTGATGCTTCTATATTGGAGCGGAGTCTTGAGGTGGATAGAATATAGTTGTGCAATAATTGGCTGTTGATTGCTGGTGTTGACTTCTTGATGTGTAGTGCCTCGCAAACGTCAAGCCGCCTGCTATCGCTGTATCTATCGATGATTTCTGTGTTGTTTACTAGGATTTCTCTGGCGATGGTTTGGTTGTGGGAAGAGATTATATGTTCCTTAATGGAGCCCTGTTGCTTATGCATCGTTAAACGCCTAGAAAGAGATGTTGTTGTCTTGCCTATATATTGGTTTTTTTGGAGCTTACAGTCCCCAAGTGGGCATTTGAAGGCATAGACGACGTTAGTCTCTTTTAAAGCGTTCTGTTTTGTGTCTGGAGAGTTTCTAATGAGTAGGCTGGCCGTTTTTCTGGTTTTATAGTAAATCGTCAGTTGTATCCTCTGATTTTTGTCTGTAGGGATAACGTTTCTATTAACAATATCTTTCAGGACCCTTTCCTCCATTTTATGAGCTGTGGAAAAGAAGTTCCTGTAAAATAGTCTAATAGGGGGTATAGGTGTTGTGTTAGTTGTCTCTTCAGAGGTTGCATGGCTTTTCACTTTCCTTCTTATGATGTCTTCGACGAAACCATTGGAGAAGCCGTTATTGACTAAGACCTGCCTTACCCTACAGAGTTCTTCGTCGATTTGCTTCCATTCTGAGCTGTGGCTGAGAGCACGGTCGACATATGCATTAACAACACTCCTCTTGTACCTGTCTGGGCAGTCGCTGTTGGCATTTAGGCACATTCCTATGTTTGTTTCCTTAGTGTAGACTGCAGTGTGGAAACCTCCGCCCTTTTCCATGACTGTTACTTCTAGAAAGGGCAGCTTCCCATCCTTTTCCATCTCGTAAGTGAAACGCAGCACGGAACTCTGCTCAAATGCCTCCTTCAGCTCCTGCAGATGTCTGACATCAGGTACCTGTGTAAAAATGTCGTCAACATACCTGCAGTATATGGCGGGTTTTTTAAACCGGCCATATACTGCATATACTGCGGAGGTTTCCACACTGCTGTCTACACTAAGGAAACAAACATAGGAATGTGCCTAAATGCCAACAGCGACTGCCCAGACAGGTACAAGAGGAGTGTTGTTAACGCATATGTCGACCGTGCTCTCAGCCACAGCTCAGAATGGAAGCAAGTCGACGAAGAACTCTGTAGGGTAAGGCAGGTCCTAGTCAATAATGGCTTCTCCAATGGTTTCGTCGAAGACATCATAAGAAGGACAGTGAAAAGCCATGCAACCTCTGAAGAGACAACTAACACAACACCTATACCCCCTATTAGACTATTTTACAGGAACTTCTTTTCCACAGCTCATAAAACGGAGGAAAGGATCCTGAAAGATATTGTTAATATAAACGTTATCCCTACAGACAAAAATCAGAGGATACAACTGACGATTTACTATAAAACCAGAAAAACGGCCAGCCTACTCATGAGAAACTCTCCAGACACAAAACAGAACGCTTTAAAAGAGACTAACGTCGTCTATGCCTTCAAATACCCACTTGGGGACTGTAAGCTCCAAAAAACCCAGTATATAGGCAAGACAACAACATCTCTTTCTAGGCGTTTAACGATGCATAAGCAACAGGGCTCCATTAAGGAACATATAATCTCTTCCCACAACCAAACCATCGCCAGAGAAATCCTAGTAAACAACACAGAAATCACCGATAGATACAGCGATAGCAGGCGGCTTGACGTTTGCGAGGCACTACACATCAAGAAGTCAACACCAGCAATCAACAGCCAATTATTGCACAACTATATTCTACCCACCTCAAGACTCCGCTCCAATATAGAAGCATCAAGAAATATGGACCAATAGGCTTTCTACAAACACTTCTATTCAATATCCATTGCTTCGTGTTCTGTCTTGTGTTGATGAAATTAATACCCTATTAATACCACACTTTGTTCTGTCTTGTGTTAATGCCACATCACCCCTTCCACCACACTCAAATGTAGATATAAAATCGGAGATACGTAAGTTCTATTCAGATGTGTATTTGTGAACTAAAGTCTTTGAAAATGTAATAAGTTTTACGAAACGCGCCCGTGTCGCGTCAGACTAGAAATAAAAATGAATTTTGGAGAATTGATTTTTTATTTACCTCCAACAGTGAAGCGTAATGTACGAAAGATTGAGAAAATTCGTGTTAGAATTATTAATCTTACTTTTTCGGTCATATTTAATAATATATATATATATATATATATATATATATATATATATATATATATATATATATATATATATATATATATATATATATGTATATATATATATGTATATATATATAAGTATATATATATATATATATATATATATATATATATATATATATATATATATATATATATATATATATATATATATGTATATATATATATGTATATATATATATATATATATATATATATATATATATATATATATGTATATGTATATGTATATATATATATATATATATATATATATATATATATATATATATATGTATATATATATATATATATATATATATATATATATATATATATATATATATATGTGTGTGTGTATATCACGAAAATAAACACGTGATTAAGAATGTGACAATGTCAGACCACGGAGGAAAATGAAACAGGAATTTCCTTAAGTACTTTCGTATATTAAATACATCTTCAGAAGGAATGTGAATTCCTTCTGAAGATGTATTTAATATACGAAAGTACTTAAGGAAATTCCTGTTTCATTTTCCTCCGTGGTCTGACATTGTCATATATATATATATATATATATATATATATATATATATATATATATATATATATATATATATATATATATATATATATATATATATATATATATATATATATATATATATATATATATATATATATATATATATATATATGTGAGGGTTCATGGACGGAACCTGTAGAGGGAGAAGCCCCACAGGTCCCCCGGCACCCCCACACATCCCAGTAAACTTCCTGTCATCAGATGACCTCCTGGGGGCCATCACAGCATCCACCACCAGAACTCTTCCCCACATTCCTAAAGCAGCGCGCCCATTTGCAGCAGGGAAATATACAGACCTTTTAAGGAAAGTAAATGAACGGTCTGAAAATCTTAATGCTGCAGCCACCATCAAAGCATGGCATAATTTGCTCCTGTTTGGCAATATTTGCTTAGGCGTACCTGCAAGAGGAGGCAAGTCGCTAGCCTCATCAGTCACTAGGGCAATAAATAATTTCCTCAGAGCCGACAACTTGATCCCCATCCCTCCTCAACGCAAAAACCGTCGTGGCAGACCCAAGAGTTCCAATGACAGTTTTAAACTAGGAACACAAGTGACCAAAAAAGTTGAAGAGGGCAACACAGTAGGAGCAATTAGGTTACTTACCAGCGAAGACACAATCGCCCCTAGAAATACCGCTACCGCCAACTCACTGAGAGAGAAGCACCCTCCTAGAGTACCATGGGAACCCACTGCTCAGGACACAAATGTCCCAGACATGGGACCTCTATTCCTCCAAGCGTCAGAGGTATACAAAGCCATCATGTCATTTCCGCCAGGCTCGGCAGGGGGATACACTGGAGTAAGACCTCAGCACCTCAAGGAGATGGTAAATCCAGTTCTCGGAGAAGTTGCCGAGACACTATTGTCAGAGGTCACGAAGTTTGTCAACGACTGCCTCTCTGGGTTGATCCCAGATACAATTAAACCATTTTTCTTTGGAGCATCCCTTTGTGCCCTCAAGAAGAAAAATGGTGGAGTCAGACCCAGTGCCGTGGGTAACACACTTCGGCGCCTTGTTGCTAGGGCAGCTGTCAGAAAAATTAGCATAGACGCTGCGACGATGCTTCGACCCCATCAACTAGGTTTTGGTGTCCCCCATGGCTGTGAAGCAGCAGCTCATGCAGCAGGAGCCTATATCAAGCACCTCCCAGAAAATAAGGCATTAATTAAATTAGACTTTAAAAATGCTTTCAACCAGGTAAAAAGGGATGTGGTACTGGAAGCAGTTCGAACAAGCTTTCCTTCTCTACTCCCCTTCGTCTCAGCAGGGTACAGTAGGGAATCGACGCTGCTGTTTGGGGAACATGAAGTTGTTTCTGCAGAAGGTGTCCAGCAGGGAGACCCACTTGCCCCTTTTCTTTTTTGTATGGCTGTTAAAGAGGTCACAAGCAGGTTGACCAGCGAACTCAACATCTGGTTCCTGGACGATGGCACCCTGGCAGGGACACAGGAGTCCCTGCTAGAAGATCTACAGCTGGTGAAATCTAAGGGAGAGGAGTTAGGACTCACCCTAAACCCATTAAAGTGTGAAATCATCTCATCTAGCCAACCAACCATAGATGCAGTGCGAACCATATTGCCAGGAGCCCAAGTGATCGCTCCCACCGACAGTGTGCTGCTAGGGGCACCTCTGGGCTTGAGCGCCATTGAGGTAGTCCTCGAAGAAAAGCTGAACGACCTGAGGAGGATGGAGGGAAGAATAGGGGCTTTGGACGCCCACGATGCTTTGTACCTTCTCACAAGGTGCCTGGCTTTGCCCAGACTGACCTATTTCCTAAGGTGTGCTCCCTCCTTCGACAGCCCAAAATTAACAGAATATGACACACTCCTAAGGTCAATTACCGTGAAAGTGTTAAACCTCTCCCTGCAAGATGACCAATGGGACCAAGCAACGCTCCCAGTTAGACTCGGGGGAATAGGTATTCGCAAGGCGACACAGTTAGCATTGCCAGCATTCTTATCCTCGACCAGTGCAACAGGTGAATTAGTTAAAGAAATACTACCGGAACACCTAAGAGACTTCATTGGGATTCATGATCCCAAATTCGCGGAAGGAGCCGGTCAGTGGGACACTCTCGTCAACTCTCATCCTCGACCGACTTTTCCAAATGACTGCAAACAGTCCAAATGGGATAGCCCCATAGTGGAGAACATCGCCACATCATTGCTGGAGGCAGCTTCCAGGAAGGACAAAGCGCGTCTTCTAGCTGTGCAAGCGCCCCATGCCGGGGACTTCCTGTTGGCAGTCCCTAATTCCGCCTTGGGCACCCGCCTGGACCATCGGACCCTAAGTATTGGTGTTGCTCTGCGCCTTGCCGCCCCTATCTCCACCGAGCATCGGTGTATTTGCGGCCATGCACGGGCAGACCAATACGGCAGCCATGGTCTCATCTGTCGTAAGACACAGGGAAAGATTGCCAGACATGAAGCAGTCAATGACATCATCAAGACAAGTTTGGCTTCAGCTGGATGCCCAGCACAAAGGGAACCTCAGTTGTGCAGACCTGACAACAGCCAAAAACGCCCAGATGGAGTCACCCTGCAGCCGTGGAGGGAAGGTAAACAGGTCGTGTGGGACTACACGTGTGCATCCACATTGGCTGATACCTATCTACCTTACAGCGCAGCTGAGGGAGGCGGGGCGGCCACCTTCAGGGAGACCCAGAAAACTAACAAGTACAGAGACCTAGAACGTTGTTACAGGTTCGTGCCAATAGGCTCTGAGACTCTGGGCGCTTGGGGTAAATGTGCACTTAAGTTCCTGAAGGAGCTGGGCGAGGAACTCATTGGGAAGACTAGAGACCCAAGAGCGGCCAGTTTTATGTTTCAGCGCCTCAGTGTCGCTGTTCAGAGGGGAAATGCGTGCTGTATCTTGGGTACGCACCCGACCCCCGAGGAGCTGGACGAGGTCTTCGAACACTGATTGGTATATTGTTGTATAAGTGTGTGTTTTCTGTAAACTATAGCATTGCAATAAAATCAAATAAAAAAAAAATTAAAAATATAATAGGGGTGGTAGGAGAGGAAAAGATTAAAGTATTCAGTGAGAATCCACAAGGTCTTCTCTGAACACTATTTATTTTCTTCTTCGAGGATGTGGGTCCCTTTAATTAAACCAGTGGTGGTACCCCTAAATATATATATATATATATATATATATATATATATATATATATATATATATATATATATATATATATATATATATATATTGTGACGATAATCTCCTTCAAGAGATTGAGCCTGCTCTTCCCTCCATAATTACGTCGTCGGAATTATATAAAACGACTATGGAAGACATGTCCAACAACAACAACAACACCAGCAAGGCTTGCCAGGGTGAGCAAAACGTATGCAGCCAGCCACCTGTTCGGACTCCAACCACCAAACTACATGTTGATCGCTACCGGCTCCGCTGATTGGTCGCCGGTCTGGCTGCACCTGCACTCGCCCCCCCATACTACTTGATGTCTGGGGTCGCCCCAACTTCAGACCTTAGAATGTTCAGTGCTCTCGTGGTCACCACTCCTCCCGGCTAGACGCTAGCGTGTACTGAGAGAAGTGGTGGCTTTAAGCCAATATTCCAAACACCTCCCATTTACTTTGTATTGCACTTCTTGTTATTTTGCCTTAACGTAACTTTTCATTGTGTCATTTAATAATTCTTATTATTTTGATGGATTGATTTTATTATAAGAATTTGTTTGTGCATTTTATTCATGTTTTGATTTATTTAACGTAATTAAAATTTCATTGTTAAAGTTTACTTGTGTTTTGTGTGTCTTCTCCTTACCTTACCACAGACGAAGTTCCAGTTTTCTATTTTTTTTTATAACTATGTGACGAGGCCATACCCCTAGCCTTAAACAGCCGAACACCAACGCGTTACCGTCACAAGTTATATGGGGGCCTGTCCTAGGAGCTTCACTCAGGTACTGGTGCCAAGTGGTAATTTATGGTAAGCGTATTTAACTTTGTTAACGTAGCTTTACTATTTTTCATTCAATTTCATTTTTTATAAGGTGCGGTGTATTGTGCATTACGAGAGTAACATATAGTGAAGGTGAGACAACTTTGGATTACGTGGTGACTGTAGGCCGCAGTCATACTCTTAATTGGTCATCTCTCCCTCCGTGTTATTACTCGTGTTTACCATCTATGTCCCTTGAATATTTCTCATTCTGACAGATCATCATATTGGTACCCTGGTACTGTGGTCTGCCCCGGGTCAAGAGTACCCAATCTTCTGCAATCTGACTGTAGGAGGACAAAGAGGGCCATAGTTCCTCTAGCTCGAACTTTAGTTGCTGAATTGGGACCTCAGCAGCAGTTCTCGTCACCAGTTGACACCTCGCACCCCTACACGTCAGTCAGAGATGATGATACATACAACGGTAGGGAATTAGCTTATTTTTTCAGAGCACAAAAGTTCGCTAATTCTGTAAGTATCATATTAAATTCAGTGGGAAAAACTTGCTTTATGTCCTATAGAGACTTGGCAAGGTATGCCTACATCCTTGGACTACCAATTTTACTTTTGAAGCATTTAACTGTTTCATTTGTTTTCGAAACTTTGTTTCATTTGTTAGTAGGATTTTCTTGCCCTTATTCTCTTACATGAGTACCGGGTACAAGATTTCCTGCGCCCTTGATTTAATTTAATCATTTAATATCTTTCACTTAACGTTAATTGTTAAAGATCACACAGGATAGGTACCAGTTGCCACGTTGTCCTGTTTCTGACATTTCACTATTGAATATTCGTGTACCTTTATTTGCTAATTTCACCATGTTTCGTCTCCAAACTTTCCGTGCAAATCCAGCAGGTGAAATAGGGACTTTAAGTCGTGCCAAGAGGACTGAATTACAAACTCTTGCACATGAGTATCAACTAGAAGTTCCCTACCAAGCCAACAAAAATGACCTACACAACCTGTTGCTGGATTACTATTTAGAGCAAGGTAAGATAGACTCTGAAACTCATGAAACTTACTATATTGCAGATAAAACTGACTTGGCAACGATGAAACTTAAACTAGAGCTGGCTAAGATTGAACGTGAGCAACAAGAACGAGCGGCTGCCATACGGAGAGAAGAACAAGAACGCGAAGCTGCTTTGAGGAGAGACGAACAAGAACGTGAAGCTGCCTTGAGGAGAGAAGAACACGAACGTGGACTCGCCCTCCAAGAACGTGAGGTTGCACTACTCCAGGAGCGGGAACGAGTACAGCTTGAAACCAAACGACGCGAGTTGGAGATGCAACGCGAACATGACAAGCAACAAGCAACTCTGGCTCTAGAGTGTCGTCAACGTGAAATCGCCTTGGAAACTTCCCACTTCACTCAACGCCAACAAGCTACTGCCAATCTTCCCGTCAGTTTTAATATATCACATGCAAGTAAGTTAATGCCATCCTTTGTAGAAGCAGAAGTTGATGTGTTTTTCACCACCTTTGAAACCCTTGCTAATCAACTCAGTTGGCCTGTCGACCAATGGGCCACACTTCTCAGAGTCCATCTTACAGGTAGAGCTGCAGTCACACTCAGTACTTTGGCGTCTGAGAATGACTACTACACTCTGAAACAAGCAGTGTTGGACGCCTACCTACTTTCCACAGAAAGTTATAGAAGGAAATTCCGTGACCACCTGAAGGCAAGTACCACTACCTTCCTTGAGTTTGCTAACACGAAACGGAGGTATTTCATGAAATGGCTGGAAGCAGCACATGTCTCTACTTTTACAGAACTCGTCAACCTGATGCTTGTTGAAGAATTCTTGAGACGTGTGCCACCTCCTGTCCGCCTCTACTTAGCAGATAAAGAAGAAACCGACTACCTGAAGTGTGCTAAGTCGGCTGACACTTACAGCCTCATCCACCGGCTGACACCTGAACCATCCTCCAGTAAGAAGTCGTGGTACAGTTACGAGAAGGTGAGCCCCGATCAAGCTGGTTCACAACTGTACTGCAAGTATTGTAGACTCTATGGACATACCATAGACAAGTGTGGTAAGTCTCAATACAAGGGAACCACTGACCAACAACGACCCAAACCAACTCCTCCTAAGTCCGGTAAGCCTGTGATGAATGTTGGTGTTGATGTTAATGATCTTTCTCTTTTCAGTAACCACCTGTATACTGGAACTGTCTCTGCCAACGGTTCAAATCCGGAGGGACGTTTCAAATTGAAGATCTTGAGGGACACAGCGGCTCTACAATCGATCATCTTGAAGTCGGCTGTGCCCAACATAGTCTACACCGGGGAAACAGTCTTCATCACTGACCTCACTGCTACCACTCCATACCCTCTCGCCAGAGTCCACCTGGATTGTCCCTACGTGAACGGAGAAGTCCAAGTCGCCGTCAGGGAAAAGCCTTTTCCCATGCCTGGAGTGCAACTTCTCCTAGGCAACGACTTGGCAGAAGACCTGCAACCGACCAACCTGATCGTCATGGACAAACCCCAGGTGTGTAACTCTGTGCCAATAAACCCTATTCTTGAGTATGTTCCAGCAGAGGTTCAAGAGAGTGATGAAGTTTCTCCTCCGGTTCTCGTGACCACCCGTGCACAAGCCGCACGTCCACAGCCAGCTGACTCTACTGCTACCGCTGTCCCTCAAGACCCTCAGAAACTACCCCCGCATCTGACCAAGTTGGAGTTCCGTAAGTTGCAGAGGGAAGATCTTACTTTAACACCATTGTTTTTCCAGGCTGAGACTCAACCCGACAGTATTCCTGGGTTCTTCCTAGAGAACGACTTGCTCTACCGCAGATATAGACCCAGTAAACTGAAGGAGGAGGACGATTGGGCCAACATCGAACAACTTGTGATTCCCACCAGCCTGCGGCCCACTATTCTACACCTGGCCCACGGAGCATTCTCCCACTACGGCTTCAACAAGACTTACCATGGGATTCGTCAAGACTACTACTGGCCAGGTATGGTAAATAACGTCAAACAGTACGTAAAACAGTGTCATACATGTCAGATGGCAGGCAAACCGAACGTCTCCATTCCCAGAGCACCACTGATTCCCATACAGGTGCCTGCGGAACCTTTCCACAGACTCATAATAGACTGTGTTGGTCCTTTACCTCGGACCAGTTCAGGTAACGCCTACATCCTAACCATCCTGTGTCCTACCACCAGATTTCCCATAGCAGTTCCAGTGAAGAACATCACGGCTGCTACGGTTATAAAACATCTATTGAAGATCTTCACTCAATACGGATTTCCCAGGGAGATTCAAAGTGACTGTGGCACCAACTTCACCAGTGATCTCTTCAAAAGGACACTGGAGGAGTTCAACATCAAACAGGTATTGTCCAGCCCCTATCATCCTGCTTCACAGGGTTCTCTTGAACGTAGTCATCAGACCATCAAAGCACTCTTGAAAAAGTTTTGTAGTGAAACCTCAAAGGATTGGGATAAGCAGATTGACCTAATAATGTGTATTTTCAGAAGTCTCCCCAATGAGTCCCTAGGAGTATCTCCTTATGAGATGCTCTACGGCCGTAAGTGCCGTACTCCCCTTAAGGCTTTCAAAGACTCTCTCAGAGATGCCACCTTCAGTGAGCATCAGAATGTGCCCCAGTTTCTTCAAAACCTTCAACACATTCTAGAGAGAGTCCACCGCTTTGCACATGATAATCTATTGAAAGCCCAGGTGAGAATGAAGACTCATTACGACCAGACCAGCAAAGTAAGAAAATTCAAGCCGGGAGACTTCGTCCTTGCCTATTTTCCTATCCCAGGTTCACCTTTACAAAACAGATTTTCAGGACCCTACTGCGTCAAAGAGTGCAGAAACAACAATAACTACGTCATAGAAACTCCAGATAGGCGGCGGAAGACCCAGCTGTGCCACGTCAACCTCCTGAAGCAATATAATGGTACTCCTCCCACTGTCTTGACTAACTATTCCACATTCACAGAACCCTACATCCACAGTGAGACCTTCCCAGCTTCTCCTCCCGAAAGCACTGACAAGGAGTCAGCGCTTTCTAATTCCGAAATCCTTAATGATCTTCCCAAATACTTTCAGGATAATCATAGTGCACCTCTCGTCAAGATCTTCAGAGAACATCAAGAGTTGTTCAGAGATGATCCCCAAGAGTGTAATGTTACCCAGCACGACATCCAACTGCTCCCCGACACCCGGCCGATTCGTCAACCCTTCTACCGAATCAGCCCGAGCAAGAAGGAAGTCATGCGTGCTGAGGAGCAATACCTCTTGGATCATGGACTGGCTACACCTTGTGAGTCCCCCTGGGCCTCACCCTGTATCTTGGTGCCCAAACCCCAAGGTAAGGTGCGGTTGTGCACTGACTACCGTAAACTGAACTCTGTCACTGTCAAGGATGCTTACCCCTTGCCAAGGATAGATGACATCCTTGATGCCATTGGTAGTGCCCAGTACTTGTCCCAAGTGGACTTGCTTAAGGGGTACTATCAAGTGTGTCTAACGGAGCGCGCTAAAGAGATATCTGCCTTCATCACTCCTTTTGGACTTTTCAGATATGAACGCCTTCCTTTCGGACTATGTAATGCCCCGGCCACCTTTCAAAGAGCTGTCAACCGTGTCATCCAAGGCTTGGATAACACCTACGCCTACCTGGACGATATCGTCGTAGCCTCCAACTCCTGGAGTGAACATCTGCTCCAGCTGCGACGTCTGTTCTCAAAGCTCATGACAGCCGGCCTCACCATCAACCTGGGCAAGTCCACTTTCGCGAAAGGTAAAGTGCGTTATCTGGGTCATGTTATTGGGAGTGGCAGCATAGCTCCGTTAGACTCACACACTCAAGCCATCCAACAGTATCCACAGCCTACCACCAGGAAGCAGCTCCTGCGCTTCCTTGGTCTTGCCTCTTACTACCGTAGGTTTGTGAGGAATTTCAGTACAGTCGCCACACCTCTAATTCTATTAACCAGTCCCAAGCAACGGTATAATTGGACCATACAGCAAACCGTTGCTTTTGAACAACTCAAATTCCTCCTCTGTTCTAACCCCATTCTCGCCTCTCCAGATATCACCAAGCCTTTCGTCCTTCATGTCGACGCCAGTGGTACCGGCGTTGGTGGTGTCCTGATGCAACAACGAGGCGAGGAGGTTCTACCTGTCAGCTACTACAGCTACAAACTAAAACCACACCAGAGGAACTACAGCACTATTGAAAAGGAGCTACTATCCATCGTCCTGAACCTCCAACACTTCGCTCCGTACCTACAAGGCGCCAGGTCTACCACCATCTTCTCAGACCACAACCCTCTCCGCTTCCTACATCAAGCCCAATTCACCAACCAGCGTCTTCTACGATGGGCTCTGTATTTACAAGACTTCAACCTGGAGATCCGCTATATCAAGGGTTCTGACAACACCATAGCCGATGCCCTCTCCAGAGTGTATGAAGTAGAAGCGACTCCATCCATTACTCCACCACATAACGACGTACTTCTTCCAGAACCGCAGGCTTCGGGGGAGAGTTGTGACGATAATCTCCTTCAAGAGATTGAGCCTGCTCTTCCCTCCATAATTACGTCGTCGGAATTATATAAAACGACTATGGAAGACATGTCCAACAACAACAACAACACCAGCAAGGCTTGCCAGGGTGAGCAAAACGTATGCAGCCAGCCACCTGTTCGGACTCCAACCACCAAACTACATGTTGATCGCTACCGGCTCCGCTGATTGGTCGCCGGTCTGGCTGCACCTGCACTCGCCCCCCCATACTACTTGATGTCTGGGGTCGCCCCAACTTCAGACCTTAGAATGTTCAGTGCTCTCGTGGTCACCACTCCTCCCGGCTAGACGCTAGCGTGTACTGAGAGAAGTGGTGGCTTTAAGCCAATATTCCAAACACCTCCCATTTACTTTGTATTGCACTTCTTGTTATTTTGCCTTAACGTAACTTTTCATTGTGTCATTTAATAATTCTTATTATTTTGATGGATTGATTTTATTATAAGAATTTGTTTGTGCATTTTATTCATGTTTTGATTTATTTAACGTAATTAAAATTTCATTGTTAAAGTTTACTTGTGTTTTGTGTGTCTTCTCCTTACCTTACCACAGACGAAGTTCCAGTTTTCTATTTTTTTTTATAACTATGTGACGAGGCCATACCCCTAGCCTTAAACAGCCGAACACCAACGCGTTACCGTCACAATATATATATATATATATATATATATATATATATATATATATATATATATATATATATATATATATATATATATATATATATATATATATATATATATATATATATATATATATATATATATATAAACTAAATGTCGTACCTAGTAGCCAGAACACACTTCTCAGCCTACTATGCAAGGCCCGATTTGCCTAATAAGCCAAGTTTTCATGAATTAATTGTTTTTCGACTACCTAACCTACCTAACCTAACCTAACTTTTTCGGATACCTAACCTAACCTAACCTATAGAGATAGGTTAGGTTAGGTTAGGTAGGGTTGGTTAGGTTCAGTCATATATCTACGTTAATTTTAACGCCAATAAAAAAAATTAACCTCATACATAATGAAATGGGTAGCTTTATCATTTCATTAGAAGAAAATTAGAGAAAATATATTAATTCAGGAAAACTTGGCTTATTTGGCAAATCGGGCCTTGCATAGTAGGCCGAAAAGTGCATTCTGGCTACTAGGTACGACATATATATATATATATATATATATATATATATATATATATATATATATATATATATACATATATATATATATATATATATATATATATATATATACATATATATATATATATATATATATACATATATATTTAAATATATATATATATATATATATATATATATATATATATATATATATATATATATATATATATATATATGTCGTACCTAGTAGCCAGAACGCACTTCTCAGACTACTATGCAAGGCCCGATTTGCCTAATAAGCCAAGTTTTCCTGAATTAATATATTTTCTCTAATTTTTTTCTTATGAAATGATAAAGCTACCCATTTCATTGTGTCTGAGGTTAATTTTTTTTTATTGGAGTTAAAATTAACGTAGATATATGACCGAACCTAACCAACCCTACCTAACCTAACCTAACCTATCTTTATAGGTTAGGTTAGGTTAGGAAGCCGAAAAAGTTAGGTTAGGTTAGGTTAGGTAGGTTAGGTAGTCGAAAAACAAATAATTCTTGAAAACTCGGCTTATTAGGCAAATCGGACCTTGCATAGTAGGCTGAGAAGTGCGTTCTGGCTACTAGGTACGACATATATATATATCCCACCGCTACCCCACGCCCACCGCCAGCCCACGCCCACACACGCCACACGCCCTACGGCTCCCTCACCAGGAAAGGGTGGAAGGACACATGTGGTGGGGTCAAGAGACTGGGAAAGGGTGGAAGGAAAGGGTGGAAGGACACATGTGGTGGGGTCAAGAGACTGGGTCACCAGTGTGCCAATAAGTGCTTGAAAAAGATAAGTTGAATCCAGTCCTGTGGTGACTGGACCATTGTGAGTATCGTGTTGAGAGCACCACACCCAGTGAGCCAGGACACATTCACCAGTGTTTAGTGACAAAAGGAAATTATCCAAGTGTTACGTGCCACATCAACCCTCCCCCCACCCCCTGAGTGTAGTGCCTCCCCCCAGTGAGTGTAGTGTCTCCCGCTCGCCCGCTCCACTTGTGTAGTGTCTCCCCCCCCCCCCTCCGTGTGGTGCAGTGTCTTCCGCTCCCCCGCCCCCACCTCCCACGATCAGGTGGTCGCGCCTTCCCTCCCCGGCCCCCCTCCCAGACCGGGCCAGCGCGCAGCCTCCCAACCCCCACCCACCACCTCCACGAGCCCACCCACCCCAGACATCTGCCCAGACATGACGCATAGTATAGGGGACAACCTCGTCCCCCCCAGCCAGGAGGGAGAGACAAATACTCCAGTGCAAGGTGACATTCACTTTACCTAAGGGGATGGCAGAAGAAGCCGCTACCAGCCAGCTCACCCCTCCCGAAGCCAATCAAAGGAGAGGCACATGCAGTGGTTGTGGGAACATCGTCAGCATCAACTCTGTCTCCAGAGTCATACGCCAGCATGGTGACTGTCCTGGGTCAGGGAGGCCTCCCGTGGGAGGAGGCAGCACTCAGGAGCCTGTTGCACCAGCACAAATAGCAACAGATTACGTTGCAACAGACGACCTGCTAGAGGCAATTAAAGCAACGTCAACCAGGACACTCACCCACATCCCAAAGGCCTCTCGCCCTTTTGCTGCAGGGAAATACACGGACCTCATCGCAAAAGTCAACAGAGGGTCAAATAACCTTGTTGCACCTGATACCATCAAAGCCTGGCACAATCTGTTACTTTTTGGCAATGCATGCTTAGGTATACCAGACAGAGGAGGCAAGACACTGGCCTCATCCGTCAATAAAGCAATTAGGGATTTTCCGAGGGCTGACAACCTAGTCCGCCTCCCCAAACACACCAAACACCGCCGAGGCAGACCAAGTACGACAATCAGCGACAACAGAAAATTAGGTACCCAAGTCAGCAAGAAAATTGAAGAGGGCAATACAGTCGGGGCACTCAGGTTAATCACAAGTGAGGACAAAATTTTGCCCAGGGATGAAACCACAGCCCAAGCACTGAGAGAAAAACACCCCGTCAGGGCCGTAGGTGGACCTCCCCCACAGGTCAGGCTCGCCCCTAATCAGGAACCTCTCGTCCTCCGGGAGTCAGAGGTTTATAAAGCTATCGTTTCATTTCCCCCGGGCTCCTCAGGAGGCTACACAGGGGTAAGACCTCAACATGTGAAGGAAATGGTGAACCCTGTTCTTGGCCCAGCTGCAGAAGCGCTCCTGACAGAAATCACAACGTTTGTCAACAACTGCCTCGCCGGGTTAATCCCTGATGAAATCAAACCATTCTTCTTTGGTGCATCCCTATGTGCCCTCAAAAAGAAGGGGGGAGGAATCAGACCCATTGCCGTTGGTAATACCCTTCGCCGCCTAGTTGCAAGGGCTGCTGTCAGAAGTATCCGAACGGAAGCAGCCACCATGCTGCAACCCAACCAGCTGGGGTTTGGAGTCCCCCAAGGCTGTGAAGCAGCGGCTCATGCTGCACGAGCCTACATTAGCTCTCTTACTGAAGACCAGGCAGTAGTAAAATTAGATTTTAAAAACGCTTTCAACTCGGTCAAAAGGGAAGCAATCCTCACTGCAGTCCAGGAACATTGCCCAAGCATTCTCCCGTTTGTGTCAGCAGGCTACAGCAAAGACTCAACCCTCCTGTTTGGCAAACATGAAGTCACCTCAGCAGAGGGAATTCAACAGGGTGACCCACTTGCACCGTTCCTCTTTTGCATAGCGGTTCGAGAAATTACAACCAGACTGTCCAGCGAGCTCAACATCTGGTTCCTGGATGATGGCACTCTGGCAGGCACACAAGATTCCCTGCTAGAAGACTTACAGCTGGTGAAGACACGGGGGGAGTCCATGGGTCTCGTTCTTAGCCCCTCCAAGTGCGAAATTATTGCATCTAGTGAAGTAATCATTAGAGCAGTGAAATCAGTTCTACCAGAAGCCTCAGTCGTTAAACCTACCGACAGCACACTACTCGGAGCACCTCTGGGCCACAACGCCATTGCTGCAGTCCTTGACGAAAAGTTTAGAGACCTAAAGAGGATGGAAGAGAGAATTGGGGACTTGGACTCCCACGATGCCCTCTACCTTCTCACAAAGTGCCTTACCTTGCCCAGGCTAACATACTTCTTAAGGTGTGCACCAACTTTTGGCAACCCACTTCTAAATCAATATGATGAGCTCCTCAGGTCAATATTCAGGAAGGCGCTCAACCTAGATTTAGATGACAGTCAGTGGGACCAAGCAACACTACCAGTGAGATTTGGAGGGATAGGCATACGAAAGGCAACTGAGGTAGCACTTCCAGCATTCTTATCCTCATGTACAGCAGCCAACGAATTGGTAGGGCAGATCCTACCAGAGCGTATGAGAGAGACAGCGGGAACTCATGATCAAACGTTCATCGAAGCAGCCAGACAATGGGACACCATTGCACACCCTCAACCCCGACCACAAGTCCCAAAAGACCACAAGCAGGCCCACTGGGATAGCCCCATAATGGAAAAGACTGTCACAGCAATGATTGACAACGCTGATGCTGAAAACAAAGCCCGCCTCCTAGCGGTAACAGCACCCCACGCCGGGGATTTTTTATTTGCTGTGCCCAATGCAGCCCTGGGAACTCGCCTCAGTCATGACGCTCTCCGCATTGGAGTTGCCCTTCGCCTTGCCGCCCCCATCCTCACCGAACATAGGTGCATCTGCGGAACTGCGATGGCAGACCAATATGGTCGTCATGGTCTGGTATGTCGTAAATCACAGGGTAAAATTGCAAGACATGAAGAAGTCAACGACATCATCAAGAGGAGCCTCGCCACAGCCCGCTGCCCGGCACAAAGAGAACCACACTTATCCAGACCTAACGACCCTCAGAAGCGCCCTGATGGGGTCACCTTGCTACCTTGGAAGGATGGTAAGCAAGTGGTATGGGACTACACGTGCGCTGCCACACTGGCCAGTACCTACCTCCACTACAGCACACGTGAAAGCGGTGGTGCTGCTTCTTTCAGGGAATCGCAGAAAATTATTAAATACAGAGGTCTAGCACACTGCTACAGCTTTGTTCCGATCGGCTCGGAGACCCTCGGTTCGTGGGGAAAATGTGCATTGAAGTTCCTGAAGGAATTGGGGGACAAATTGATCAGCGCTACAAAAGACCAGAGAGCAAAAAGTTTCTTGTTCCAGCGCCTCAGTGTTGCGATTCAGAGGGGAAATGCCTGTTGCGTCTTGGGCACTAGTCCAACTTCAGAGGAATTCGAAGAAGTGTTTGACTTGCAACAATGATCGAACCCGTCTGGGACATTCATCAATGTTTCCCATTGTTGTGTTCTTCAAGAGATCCATAACCTTTAAGCACCTTTTTGCATTATTATTTTTGTATCATCCCATGTATATCTTGTAACCATCAAATGCATAATAAAGCACAAAAAACATTCAAGGAAGGGGGTGGTAGGAGAAAAGCACACAGAAACTGTATTGGAGGGGATCTAAACATTCCCTCTAATGCGTTATGCGTGGTTTCCTCCGAGGCTATGGGTCCCCCTTCTTCCAGCTAGAAGTATATATATATATATATATATATATATATATATATATATATATATATATATATATATATATATATATATATATATATATATATATATATATATATACGTCGTACCTAGTAGCCAGAACGCACTTCTCAGCCTACTATGCATTCCCCGATTTGCCTAATAAGCCAAGTTTTCATGAATTAATGTTTTTTAGACTACCTAACCTACCTAACCAAACCTAACCTAACTTTTTCGGCTACCTAACCTAACCTAACCTATAAAGATAGGATAGGTTAGGTTACGTAGGGTTGGTTAGGTTCGGGCATATATCTACGTTAATTTCAACTCCAATAAAAAAAAATTGACCTCATACATAATAAAATGGGTAGCTTTATCATTTCATAAGAAAAAAATTAGAGAAAATATATAAATTCATGAAAACTTGGCTTATTAGGCAAATCGGGCCTTGCATAATAGGCTCAGAAGTGCGTTCTGGCTACTAAGTACGACATAGGTACGAGTAGGTAACTGCAGAAGGCCTATTTTTATTGGCCCATATTTCTTGATGCTTCTTTATTGGAGCGGAGTCTTGAAGTGGGTAGAATATAGCTGTGCATTAATTAGCTGTTGATTGCTGGTGTTGACTTCTTGATGTGTAGTACCACGCAGACGTCGAGCCGCCTGCTATCGCTGTATCTATCGTTGATTTCTGTGTTGTTTGCTAAGATTTCTCTGGTGATGGTTTAGTTGTGGGAACTGGCTATATATTCCTTAATGGAGCCCTGTTGCTTATGCATCGTTAAACGCCTGGAAAGAGATGTTGTTGTCTTGCCTATATACTGAGTTTTTTGAGGCTTACAATCCCCAAGAGGGCATTTGAAGGCATAGACGACGTTGGTCTCTTTTAAAACGTTCTGTTTTGTGTCTGTAGAGTTTCTCATGAGTAGGCTGGCCGTTTTTTTGGTTTTATAGTAAATTGTCAGTTGTATCTTCTGATTTTTGTCTGTAGGGATAACGTTTCTACTGACAATATCTTTCAGGACCCTTTCCTCCGTTTTATGGGCTGTGGAAAAGAAGTTCCTGTAAAGTAGTCTAATAGGGGGTATAGGTGTTGTGTTAGTTGTCTCTTCAGAGGTTGCATGGCGTTTCACTTTACTTCTTATGATGTCTTCCACGAAACCATTGGAGAAGCCGTTGTTGACTAGGACCTGCCTTACCCTACAGAGTTCTTCGTCGACTTGCTTCCATTCTGAGCTGTGGCTGAGGGCACGTTCGACATAAGCGTTAACAATACTCCTCTTGTACCTGTCCGGGCAGTCACTGTTGGCATTCAGGCACATTCCTATGTTCGTTTCCTTAGTGTAGACTGCAGTGTGGAAAACTCCCCTCCTTTCCATGACTGTTACATCTAGAAAGGGGCAGCTTCCCATCCTTCTCCATCTCGTAAGTGAAACGCAACACAGAATTCTGCTCAAATGCCTCCTTCAGCTCCTGCAGATGTCTGACATCAGGTACCTGTGTAAAAATGTCGTCAACATACCTGCAGTATATGGCCGGTTTCAAGTTCATGTCGACTAAGACTTTTTGCTCGATGGTACCCATGTAGAAGTTTGCAAACAGGACACCTAGGGAAGAACCCATGGCGACCCCATCTACTTGCTTATACATGTGTCCATCCGGACTCAAGAAGGGTGCCTCTTTAGTACAAGCTTGGAGTAGTTTCCTTAGACTGTTTTCAGGTATGTCAAGAGGAGTACAGGCCGGATCACGGTACACTCTGTCGGCTATCATCCCGATTGTTTCATCCACAGGTACGTTGGTAAACAGAGATTCTACGTCCAACGAGGCTCTTATCCCTGTGGCCTGTGTTCCCCCTCAGCAAGTCAACAAATTCCTTTGGAGACTTCAGGCTGAAGGCGCAAGGGACATAAGGAGTCAGCAAGCCGTTGAGTCGTTTCGCCAATCTGTACGTGGGTGTGTGTATCTGGCTGCTGATTGGCCGAAGTGGGTTACCAGGCTTGGGTGTCTTGACATTTCCATACGCATATTCAAGTTTATATTCCCCAATAATCTTTGGCAGATTCCCCAAACCATCACCAGAGAAATCTTAGCAAACAACACAGAAATCATCGATAGATACAGCGATAGCAGGCGGCTCGACGTCTGCGAGGCACTACACATCAAGAAGTCAACACCTGCAATCAACAGCCAATTAATGCACAACTATTTTCTACCCACTTCAAGACTCTGCTCCAATATAGAAGCATCAAGAAATATGGGCCAATAAAAATAGGCCTTCTGCAGTTACCTACTTTTAATACCTGTTTCATTGTTTCGTGTTCTGTCTTGTGTTAAAAGTTTATTTTCACCTCATCCAAAACTATTGTAACATGTCACTTCACCCAAATGTAGGTATAAAAACTCGAAAGATGTTTAAGCTCTATTCAGTTAGAGTTGTGTGTGTTTGTGTAAACTAAAGTCTTTGAAAATGTAATAAGTTTTACGAAACGCGCTCAAGTGTCGCGTCAGACTAGAAATAAAAATGAATTTTTGAGAATTGATCTTTGAATTACCATCAACAGTGAAAAGAAACGTAAGAATGATCGAGAAAACTCGTGTTAGAATTATTAATCTTACTTTTTCGGTTATATTTAATAATATATGTCTACAGGAAAGACTGCTACCAAAATATACTAATATATATATATATATATATATATATATATATATATATATATATATATATATATATATATATATATATATATACATATATATATATATATTTATATATATATATATATATATATATATATATATATATATATATATATATATATATATATATATATATATATATATATATATATATACATATATATAACTGAAAACTCCACTCCCAAGAAGTGACTCGAACCCAGACCTCCAGGAGCACTATGTAACAGGTGTACAGGAGGCCTTAACCACTTGACCATCAGTGACCGTACAAGAGACGATGGTAGCCGAGGCTATTTGCCCATCGTCCTGACGGCATTTTGATGGTAATCTTGGGCATAGCTATTTTATCGAATCACCTCACTTTGTGGGGCTACGTGAGCCACACAATAAGAAAATTGTGAGCAACACAATAAATTTGATAAAATAACTATGCCCACAATTACCATCAAAGTTATAATGTTGATGGTAATCAACGTTATAGCAAATTGTAACAATTTTATTACAAGTTGCAACAAACGGAAAATAGAGACAGGTACCTTGTGTTTGAAGGGAGCTCCCAGGGAGAACATCAACCAACAGCCCACACAGTCCGTAAGGCAAAGTACCTCACAAAGCTTCATTTCGATAGATAACCTATTAAAAGCTATCAAAACGACATCGGCCAGAATCTTACAACACATCCCCGAAGCAGCCGTCCCCATGCAGCAGCCAAACTATCGGCGCTCCTTAGAAAGGTTAACATAAGAACATAAGAACAAAGGTAACTGCAGAAGGCCTATTGGCCCATACGAGGCAGCTCCTATTCTATAACCACCCAATCCCACTCATATACTTGTCCAACCCGTGCTTGAAACAATCGAGGGACCCCACCTCCACCACGTTACGCGGCAATTGGTTCCACAAATCAACAACCCTGTTACTGAACCAGTATTTACCCAAGTCTTTCCTAAATCTAAACTTATCCAATTTATATCCATTGTTTCGTGTTCTGTCCTGTGTTGATACTTTTAATACCCTATTAATATCCCCCCGGTTATGTCCATTCAACCACTTGTAAACCTCTATCATGTCACCCCTAACTCTTCGCCTTTCCAGTGAATGCAACTTAAGCTTTGTTAATCTTTCTTCATATGAAAGATTTCTAATTTGGGGAATTAACTTAGTCATCCTACGCTGGACACGTTCAAGTGAATTTATATCCATTCTATAATATGGCGACCAAAACTGAACTGCATAATCTAAATGGGGCCTAACTAGAGCAAGATATAGCTTGAGAACCACACCAGGTGTCTTGTTACTAACGCTGCGATTAATAAATCCAAGTGTCCGATTTGCCTTATTACGAACATTTATGCATTGATCCTTTTGTTTTAAATTCTTACTAATCATAACTCCCAGATCCCTTTCGCAATCCGACTTCGCAATCACAACACCATCTAGCTCGTATCTTGTAACTCTATCATCATTACCTAACCTCAGAACTTTACATTTATCAGCATTAAACTGCATCTGCCAATCCTTTGACCATTTCAAAACCCTATCTAGATCAACTTGAAGTGATAGTGAGTCCTCCTCCGAATTAATTTCCCTACCGATTTTCGTATCATCGGCAAATTTGCAAATGTTGCTACTCAAACCTGAATCTAAATCATTTATATATATTATAAACAACAGAGGTCCCAGGACAGAGCCTTGAGGCACTCCACTTACAACATTTTCCCACTCTGACTTGATTCCATTTATACTAACTCTCTGTTTCCTTTGGTATAGCCATGCCCTAATCCAGCTTAATATAGCACCCCCAATACCATGAGACTCTATTTTTTTAATCAGTCTTTCATGTGGCACTGTATCAAAAGCTTTGCTAAAGTCAAGGTATACAACATCGCAATCCTTACCACTATCAACTGCCTCAACAATGCTAGAATAAAAAGATAACAAATTTGTTAAACATGAACGGCCATTTATAAAACCATGTTGCGACTCAATTATTAATTTATGTTTTTCAAGATGAAGACGAATTTTATTTGCTATTATAGATTCGAGTAACTTTCCCACAATAGACGTTAGGCTAATTGGTCGATAGTTAGACGCAAGTGATCTATCTCCTTTCTTAAAAACTGGTATCACATTAGCAACTTTCCAAAACTCTGGCACTCTGCCTGACTCTATTGATTTATTAAATATGGTTGACAGTGGGTCACAAAGCTCCTCTTTGCATTCTTTAAGCACCCTAGCAAACACTTCATCCGGCCCTGGGGATTTGTTTGGTTTGAGTTTTACTATTTGTTTAAGAACATCCTCCCTGGTAACTGCTAAACTCGTCAACCTGTCCTCGTCCCCACCCACATAGACTTGTTCGGCTGAAGGCATATTGTTAAGTTCCTCTTTAGTAAATACAGATACAAAATATTTATTAAAAATACTACTCATCTCTTCATCACTATCTGTTATTTGACCTGTCTCAGTTTTTAATGGACCTATCCTTTCCCTAGTCTTAGTACGATATAACTGAAAAAACCCTTTAGGATTTGTCTTTGCTTGCCCTGCTATGCGAACTTCATAGTTTCTTTTTGCTTTCCTTATCTCTTTTTTAACATTTCTAACCAGTTGTACGAATTCCTGTTCTAAAGTGACCTCCCCATTTTTAATCCTTTTGTACCAAGCTCTCTTTTTACCTATAAGGTTCTTCAAATTCTTTGTTATCCACTTTGGGTCATTAGTATACGATCTATTCAATTTGTATGGTATACTACGTTCCTGTGCTTTGTTTAGAATATTCTTAAATAAGTTATATATTGAATCCACATCGAAATCCCCATTTAAGTCACCTATCGCTGGGTTCATGTCTCGCTCCAAGACCGGCCCACACCCCATACCCAAGCCTTTCCAATCAATTTGACCCAAACAATTTCTTAGGCTATTAAAATCAGCTTTTCGAAAACAGGAAACAACTCAACAGGAACGACCCAAGCATGGCACAACATCCTACTGTTTGGCAACATATGTCTAGCCACCCCTGCAAGGAGAACAAAACCATAGCTGCCTCAGTCACCAAAGCCATAAATGATTTTCACAATAGGAGGACAACCAGGTGTGCCTTCACACTCATGGGAGAAACGCCCACTGTAGGAAGAGCAACAGTAGTGTATCCGAGGCATCGAAAATTAGAGTAACATCGCTAAGAAAATAGAAGAATGAAACACAATTGGCGCAACAAGAGTCATCACCAGTGAGGACTCAATTGCTGTCAGTGATGATACAACAGCTCAAGCCTAAGGGAAAAAACACCCCACCAGAGCTCCACGTGAGGATGACATTCTAGAAGTGGAGGCTACCGGAGCAGAACCTTTCTGGGTGGCTGAACCTGTGGTTCATAAAGCTGCCTTGTCTTTCCTAAGAGGATCAGCAAATGGATTCATAGGAATAAAGCACAACGACATCAAGCAAATGCTCAACCCTGCACTGGGTGATATTGCACAGAGCCTCTTGGTGGAACTAACCAGATTCACCAACACATGTCAAGCTGGCAACATACCAGAGACCATAAGACCTATCTTTTTTGGAGCATTTCTCTGTGCTCAAAGGAAAACGGATGGAGGGATCAGACCAATAACTGTGGGCCATTCACTCCCGCCTCTCATCGCAAAGGCTGCTGCGCGAACAGTTAATCAGACACCGGTCAACATGCTAAAGACAAAACATCTGGGGTTCGGCATTCCTCAAGGGTGCGAGGCGGCAGCTCACACAGCTCGAGCTGTTATTGCTAACATCACAGAAGAAAAGGCCCTGATCAAGCTAGATTTTGTAAATGCCATCAATTTAGTGCGAGGGCATGCTATACTCAGTGTTGTTCATCGTCATTTCCCTTCCCTCTACTCTTTTGTACATTCATGCTACAGTATGGATCTAAACCTACTTTTTGGCGAATATGAAACTGACTCGTAAGAAGGCGTCCAACATGGTGACTCCCTTGCTCCTCTCCTTTTTCTGCTTACTCATCAAACAAGTCACAGAAGTCCTGTCCAGCGAGCTTAACATAAGAACATAAGAATGAAGGAAACTGCAGAAGGCCTATTGGCCCATACGAGGCAGCTCCTATTTATATCCACCCAATCTCATTCATATGTATGTTTAACCAATGCTTGAAACAATCAAGGGATCCTATTTCTATTATGTTACAAAAGAACATAAGAATAAAGGTAAGTGCAGAAAGCCTATTGGCCCATACGAGGCAGCCCCTATTTATAACCACCCAATCCCACTCATATACATGTCCAACCTACGTTTGAAACAATCGAGGGACCCCACCTCCACCACGTTACGCGGTAATTGGTTCCACAAATCCACAACCCTGTTACCGAACCAGTATTTAACCATGTCTTTCCTAAATCTAAAGTTATCCAATTTATACCCATTGTTCCGTGTTCTGTCTTGTGTTGATACTTTTAATACTCTATTAATATACCCTTTGTTATGTAGATTCATCCACTTGTACACCTCCATCATGTCACCAATAATTCTTCGCCTTTCTAGAGGATGTAATTTAAGAGTATTGAAGTAATTTAAGCTTTATCAATCTTTCTCATATGACAAGTTGCTAATTAGCGGGATTAACTTTGTCATCCTACGCTGGACGCGTTCTAGTGAATTTATATCCATTCTATAGTACGGCGACCGAAACTGAACTGATAATCTAAATGGGGCCTAATCATTTAGGCTTCATTCAGCTATATCTTCAGCAAGATATAGCTGAAGAACAAAATCAGGTGTCATATTAATAACGCTTCGATTAATAAATCCCAATGTCCTATTAGCCTTATTACGAACATTTATGCATTGATTTTTGGGTTTAAAATATTTACTAATCATAATTCCCAGATCCCTTTCGCAAACCGACTTCGCAATCTCAACACCATCTAGCTCGTATCTTGTAACTCTGTCATCATTACCTAGCATCAAAACCTTACATTTATCGGCATTAATAGTTCTACCAACCCTGTTCTTAAAGAAATCTACACTTTATTCAGTTCCAAATTTACAAAGACAAACCTTTCTTGTAACTTCTTAACTAAAAATTACTTGTCAATCAACCAAAAATAGTCAGGATTAATCTCATTCAACACCGTTCTTAACTAAAACAACCTTTCTCTTAGCTAAAAATTGTCAAAGGAATCTTTCCAACACTGTTCATAACTAACTTTATCCATCGTCATTCAACTAAAAATAATAACTTTCATCATTTCCTAACTAAACTTATTCCATAGTCAACAGAAAATAACCGTGTTCATCATGTTTCATTGTCATTTCTTATCTAAAAAATTATCCGCCAATCATCAGAAAAGTCATGTTCATCATGTTCTGTCTTTTGCTTAACTAAAAGTATTCATCAGTCAACTAAAAAATAGCTACTTCATCATGTTTCCCTGTCATTTCTTAACTGAAATATCACTTCTCTCATCTGAAATAGTCATGTGTAGCCTCTTTCCAACACTGTTCTTAACTAAAGTAACCTTTCACTTCGCTAAAATAGTCATATTCATCATTGTTCCTAACTAAAATTATATGTCGTTAAGTAAGAAATATAGTCAAAGACACTCTTCGAGACATCAAGGACTTACTCAAAGACATCAAAGTTTTTCTCAGAGTAATCAAAAAGTTAATCTCAGTCATCAAATGTTATTCTCTAAATAACCTTTCGTTCGTCAGAGAAACTTTCTAAGACATCTTCGCTCATTGAAGTTAATCTCAGATGCATAAAAGTTATTCTTTAAGACAACAAAGTCATTCTCATAGTCATCAAAAGTTATTCTCAGAGTCACCTTTGTTATTCAAAGAAGCCTTCTGAGACATCCTCGTTCAACAAAAACTGTCCTCAGAGCCATAAAAAAGTTAAATACAGTCATCAAAGTTATTCTCTAAGTATCTTTTCAATCATCAGAGAAGTTATCTAAGACATCTTTGTTCATCAAAGTTGTTCTCTAAGACATCAATGTTGTTCTCTAAGACATCAAAGATGTTCTCTAAATCATAAAAGTTAATCTCTAAGTTACCTTCGTTCATTAGAGAAACTTTCCAATCCATCTTCGTTGATCAAAGTTATTCTCAGAGTCATCAAAGTGATCTCTAATTCACCTTCGTTCTTCAAAAAGTTGTTCTCTAAGACACATTCGTTCATCAAAGAAACTCTCCTTCTTCCATCATGTTATTCTTTAAGACATCTTCAGTCTTAAAATTTCTCTCCAAAATGTAACTAGTTCAGCTTTTCATACCAAACCTGCACTTCTGTTAAAATATATTTTCTTAGTCACTTTACCCTAAAACTGTTCTCTGAACTACACTGCTGAAACCTACGTAACCTATCCTCTCCACCCAACGTTACTTAGTTAACGTAACGTTCCTAAACCTAACTTTACCTATCCTAACATAACTTACCTTACCTTACCTATCTTACCTAACTTACCTAACCTAACCTAACTTATCCTGCTTAACCTAACTTACCTACATTACCTAACTTAACCTGCTTAACCTAACTTTACCTATCCTAACTTAACTTACCTTACCTTACCTATCTTACCTAACTTACCTAACTTAACCTAGCTTATCCTGCTTAACCTAACTTACCTACATTACCTAACTTAACCTGCTTAACCTAACTTTACCTATCCTAACTTAACTTACCTATCTTACCTAACTTACCTAACTTAACCTAACTTATCCTGCTTAACCTAACTTACCTACATTACCTATCTTAACCTGCTTAACCTAACTTTACCTATCCTAACTTAACTTACCTTACCTTTACCTATCTTACCTAACTTAACCTGCATAACCTAACTTTACCTATCCTAACTTAACTTACCTTACCTTACCTATCTTACCTAACTTACCTAACTTAACCTGCATAACCTAACCTGCTTAACCTAACTTACCTTACCTTACCTATCTTACCTAACTTAACCTAACTTATCCTGCTTAACCTAACTTACCTACATTACCTAACTTAACCTGCTTAACCTAACTTACATAACTTAACCTAACCTAACCTAACCTAACCTAACCTAACTTAACTTACCTTACCTTACCTATCTTACCTAACTTACCTAACTTAACCTAACTTATCCTGCTTAACCTAACTTACCTACATTACCTAACTTAACCTGCTTAACCTAACTTTACCTTTCCTAACTTAACTTACCTTACCTTTACCTATCTTACCTAACTTAACCTGCATAACCTAACTTTACCTATCCTAACTTAACTTACCTTACCTTACCTATCTTACCTAACTTAACCTGCATAACCTAACCTGCTTAACCTAACTTACCTTACCTTACCTATCTTACCTAACTTAACCTAACTTATCCTGCTTAACCTAACTTACCTAATTTAACCTAACCTAACTTACCTACCCTACCTAACTTAACCTGCTTAACATAACTTACCTTACCTTACCTAACTTAACCTGCTTAACCTAACTTACATAACTTAACCTAACCTAACCTGCTTAACCTAACTTACCTTACCTTACCTATTTTACCTAACTTACCTAACTTAACCTAACTTATCCTGCTTAACCTACCTTGCCTAACTTGACCTGCTTAACCTAACTTACATAACTTATCTTACCTATCCTAACCTAACCTAACTTGCTTTACCTAACTTAATCTTACATTCCCAAACTAATGTATCCTAACTTATCTAGTCCAACCAGACATTATCTAACTTACATAATTATTCCTGCTTGTCTTTTGTGTTTCGTCAATCATTGTCTCATATTCATTTACTCATTTCAAGGGTTAATTTCTCAAATGGACATTTTTGCATTTCAAGTGTTATTTGTTTAAGATTGGGTGTTTAACCATTTCAAAGGATTTTTGTTATATATGGGAATTTACTCGTTTCAAGGGCTAATTTCTCAAATGGTCATTTTTGCAGATCAAGGGTTATTTGTTAAAGTTCATCAAGTTGCTCATAAGTTGTATTTATTATGTTTGTTATCATTTATTCTTATTCCCCAACCCCTTAACCTAACCTCTTGTAATCTTAGTGTATTTAGTAGGTTCTATCATATGTTCTTATTCCCCAACCCTTTAACCTAACCTTTCAGATGTAGTTTATTGTGTTTTTTACGTATTTGTTGAATATATTATCCTTTTCATAACCTTTCAGTAGTAGTTTTGTTTTCCTTTGTATATTTTTACCCAAACCCACCATCCCACTTAACCTTCTTTCCTTCTTTTACTTTGTTTCTCCTACTCCTTCTAACCCCCCTTTTCTATCTCTCTCCCTTATTCTCTCTCTTCCTTCCCCTCTCTCTCATTCATTTGCTCAAATGCTCTCTTGTTTCTCAAATTCAAGTCTTAATGCTCCCATTCTCTCACCCTCACTCTCATTCACTTAGTTTTTCTTTTTCTCAAATTCAAGTCTTAGTGCTCCCATGCTCTTCCTCCCCCTCTCTCTTACTCTTTTCTCCTCTTTTCATGCTCTCACTCCCTTCCTCTCTTGTTTTTCTCAATTTCAAGTCTTAGTAGATCTGATTCTTTACTATTGTAATTTTATTATTACTAAGATAAAGAATGAACTTATATGTGAAAAACAAAGTAAAAGAAGGAAAGAAGGTTAAGTGGGATGGTTATGTAAGGTTAAGATATGTAAGTTAGGTTAAGCAGGTTAAGTTAGGTAAGGTAAGGTAAGTTAGGTTAAGCAGGTTAAGTTAGGTAGGATAGGTAAGTTAGGTTAAGCAGAATAAGTTAGGTTAAGTTAGGTAAGTTAGGTAAGATAGGTAAGGTAAGGTAAGTTAAGTTAGGATAGGTAAAGTTAGGTTAAGCAGGTTAAGTTAGGTAATGTAGGTAAGTTAGGTTAAGCAGGATAAGTTAGGTAAGTTAGGTAAGATAGGTAAGGTAAGGTAAGTTAAGTTAGGATAGGTAAAGTTAGGTTAAGCAGGTTAAGTTAGGTAATGTAGGTAAGTTAGGATAAGCAGGATAAGTTAGGTTAGGTTAGGTAAGTTAGGTAAGATAGGTAAGGTAAGGTAAGTTATATTAGGATAGGTAAAGTTAGGTTTAGGAGCGTTACGTTAACTAAGTAACATTGGGTGGAGAGGATAGGTTACGTAGGTTTGAGCAGTGTAGTTCAGAGAACAGTTTTAGAGTAAAGTGACTAAGAAAATATATTTTAACAGAAGTGCAGGTTTGGCATGAAAAGCTGAACTAGTTACATTTTGGAGAGAAATTTTATGACTGAAGATGTCTTAAAGAATAACATGATGGAAGAAGGAGAGTTTCTTTGATGAACGAAGGTGTCTTAGAGAACAACTTTTTGGAGAACGAAGGTGAATTAGAGATCACTTTGATGACTCTGAGAATAACTTTGATCAACGAAGATGGAGTGGAAAGTTTCTCTAATGAACGAAGGTGACTTAGAGATTAACTTTTATGATTTAGAGAACATCTTTGATGTCTTAGAGAACAACATTGATGCCTTAGAGAACAACTTTGATGAACAAAGATGTCTTAGAGAACATCTTTGATGTCTTAGAGAACATTGATGCCTTAGAGAACAACTTTGATGAACAAAGATGTCTTAGAGAACAACTTTTTGGTGAACGAAGGTGAATTAGAGATCACTTTGATGACTCTGAGAACAACTTTTTGGAGAACGAAGGTGAATTAGAGATTGACTTTTATGATTTAGAGAACATCTTTGATGTCTTAGAGAACAAGATTGATGTCTTAGAGAACAACTTTGATGAACAAAGATGTCTTAGAAAGCTTCTCTGATGAACGAAAAGATACTTAGAGAATAACTTTGATGACTGTATTTAACTTTTTTATGGCTCTGAGGACAGTTTTTGTTGAACGAGGATGTCTCAGAAGGCTTTTTTGAATAACAAAGGTGACTCTGAGAATAACTTTTGATGACTGAGAATGACTTTGTTGTCTTAAAGAATAACTTTTATGCCTCTGAGATTAACTTTAATGAACGAAGATGTCTTAGAAAGTTTCTCTGACGAACGAAAGGTTACTTAGAGAATAACATTTGATGACTGAGATTAACTTTTTGATTACTCTGAGAAAAACTTTGATGTCTTTGAGTAAGTCCTTGATGTCTCGAAGAGTGTCTTTGACTATATTTCTTACTTAACGACATATAATTTTAGTTAGTGAAAGGTTACTTTAGTTAAGAACTGTAAGATGGTGAACACCTCAGAAAGTACGTTAACCTGGGGAGGGACAGACATCTGGTGATGAGGTAAAATGCATCATGAGCATCAATATCCTCAATCCTCCCATCCATCCTCTCAAGATCGGTGATTTTATTATCAAGAGCCTCATCGATGGCTTTAAACCCCAGGGGGGCTCCTAGGAGTGTGTTGTTTTCAGGTTTAGTTATATGGATATTTGGCAGAAGACCCTCTATTCTCTCTATGATGGCCTGGTTGGAACATATTACTTCGCACTTAAAAGGAGTGAGGGTTCAGGGTGAGGCCAAAAATTGCACTTTGCTCCTCGATTATTCTGATGTCCTCCAGGAGGGAGTCTTGGGAACCAGCTAGGGTACCATCATCCAAGAACCAGATGTTGAAGACCCTTGTAAGTAGATAGAGAGCTTGGTACAAAAAGGATTAGGAATGGGGAAGTCGGTTTAGAATTAGAATTCGTCCAACTGGTTAGAAACGTTAAAAAAGAGATAAGGAGGGCAAAAAGAAACTATGAAATTCGCATAGCAGGCCAAGCAAAGAGAAATCCTAAAGTTTTTTCAGTTATATCGAACAAAGATTAGGGAAAGAATAGGTCCATTAAAATTCTGAGACAGGTCAGACAACTGATAATGACGAAGAGATGAATAGTATTTTTAATAATTTTTTTATCTCTATATTTACTAAAGAGGAACTGAACATTATGCCTTCAGCCAAAAAAAATCTATGTGAGTGGGGAAGAGGACAGGTTGACTAGTTTAGCAGTTACCAGGGAGGATGTTATTAAACAAATTGTGAAACTCAAGCCAAACAAATTCCCGGGGCCAGACGAAGTAGGAATGCAAAGAGGAGCATGGCGAGTCATTGTCTACCATATTTAATAAATCATTAGAGACAGGCAGAGTGCCAGAATCATGGAAGGTTGCTAATGTGGTACCAATTTTTATGAAAGGAGATAGATCACTTGTGTCAAACTATCTGCCAATTAGCCTAACATCTATTGTGGGAAATTTACTTGAATCGATAATTGCAAATACAATTTGTCTTCATCTTGAAAAACATAAATTAATAAATGATTCACAACATGGCCGTTCATGTTTAACAAATTTGCTATAATTTTATTCCAGAATAGTTGAAGTAGTTGATAGTGGTAAAGTTTATGATGTTGTGTACCTTGACTTTAGCAAAACTTTTGATACAGTGCCACGTGAAAGACTGATTAAGAAGATAGAGGCTCATGGTATTGGGGATGCTATATAAAGTTGGATTAGGGCATCGCTATACCAAAAGAAACAGAGAGTTAGTATAAATGGGGTTAAATCAGACTGGGAAAAGTGGAGTACCCCTAGGCTCTGTCCTGGGACCTCTGTAATTTATAATATATATAAATAATTTAGGTTCAGGTTTGAGCTGCAACTTTGCCGATGATATAAAAATCGGGAGGGAAATAAACACAGGAAAGACTCACTATCACTCCAAGACGATCTAGGGTTTTGAAATGATCCAAAGATTGGCAGATAAAGTTTAACCCTTCAATTGCGCATCGCATCATATGATGCTTTGACCGACTTGTAATAAATTGCGCATCGCATCATATGATGCTTTGGAGTACTACGCAGGATTTAAACGGCCCGCGGATACACGGGGTTCACCACACCTTCATCAGGGCTCTTGTAAACAGACGCCATTTTAAAAAAAATCGTGGGCCAAACTCCAGGGTGTTAGGGGCCTCAGTATTGAGTGAGCTACCAAGCCTGACGCACGCAGCATGAGCTCACAGCACTGCTGTTCAGCTTGTGACCACAGCATCGCCTAAAAATGCCATAATATACTTGTTCATGTTATTATGTAGCGATGATATTATTACAGAAGACCCCTGACTGTGATAAAACTGACCAGGGTTCTGATAATAGCAGGATTGTGGTGATATTTGGCACTGTGCGCCATGGAGGGAGGAGTAATGCTGTGGGAGGGAGGATGGTGGCATTGTCTTTTGAGTGTGTGTGGCCACCTTTTATTGACTGCACTCACCATACCAGCTTAGTGGTTCGCTATGGTGAACACAAATGTAGATACTTATATATAACGTGTGTATAGTGTGAGATAACAGCGAGAGTAGGAGGTTGGGAGCCGCCATTTTGGTGAGGGAGGAGCGTCGTCTGCAGGACTTATCATGTTGTTTACTGATGACCACGATGGTCTTTGGGCACCATACCAGTTTACTTGTACACGTATGGTGAATAAAACAGGTAGATATTTATATATAATGTGTGTAGATAGCGTAATAACACCACAAACAGTATTGTTGTAGGAGAAATATTAGTGCGTCTGGCCTTGAGGGCGGCCGCCACCAGCTGACTGTGTGAGTAGCTACGTCTCTCTGCCTTTACTCACCATACAAGCTTAGATGTACAGTTATGGTGAACAAAACATGTAAATACTTATATATAACGTCTGTATATAAAAGCAAAAACAGTATGGTGGGTGGAGAATGGTAGCAAGGCAGGTGAGGTGAGGTGAGGGAGGGAGTGGCAGCCAGTGGCAGCCAGTCACTGCCTGCCACTGCCACTGCCACTCAGCATACCAACTTAGTGGTTTGTCATGGTGAACAAAACATCCAGATACTTATATATAACCTGTGTATATAGTGTAATAACCGACAAAGTATTTGTTCACTGTTTGATGAACATAATTGAATCAACAATACGCACACCATATTTTTGAGTA
The DNA here is from genome assembly GCF_040958095.1 of Procambarus clarkii. Lineage (NCBI taxonomy): Eukaryota > Metazoa > Arthropoda > Malacostraca > Decapoda > Cambaridae > Procambarus > Procambarus clarkii. Next base: position 34,603,101 of record NC_091194.1, read on the forward strand.
CAGCGATGATTCACTCATTATATTATATAAATATATCACACTACACACTATTGAATAATATTACAGCAAAAAAACTACGAAAAATCAATCAGAGACATTGAAATAATTAGGTAATTATCTCTTTGTGGAAACTCTGGCCTGACAGCTGGCGATCAACAGACCGCCTGGGACGCACGCTCAGTCAGCGCCTGATTTTTGTCACACTTCCCCGCCCTATAGTGGGCAATATATGCCACTTACGATTTTTTTATTATTTTTCCCGTGATCAGTGAACACAAATTAACAGGTTAGGAAGAAAAAATAATTTTTTTTTTTTTTTTTTTTTGGTATGCGTCTGTGGGTGTCAAATGGTATATATAGCTATGCGCCATTTAAGGGTTAAAAGAATAACATCTGTGGCATATGCGAGACTGGCTAACATCAGAACCGCCTTCAGGAACCTGTGTAAGGAATCATTCAGAACCTTGTATACCACATATGTAAGACCAATCCTGGAGTATGCGGCCCCAGCATGGAGCACGTACCTTGTCAAGCACAAGGCGAGCTTGAAAAAGTTCAGAGATATGCCACTAGGCTAGTCCCAGAACTAAGAGGTATGAGTTACGAAGAAAGGCTGCGAGAAATGCACCTCACGAATCTAGAAGACAGAGGAGTGAGGGGAGACATGATCACTACTGTGATGGTGTTCCCCCCCTTATATTTCTCCCACGCCTGCTGTAAGAGTCATGTCCACTTTACCCGAGCGTTCTCTATGTCGCAGGCATCAGTTTGATATATGTGGGAGAGTGTAGAGTTCTCGCCTTGCCGAGAAATTTGTAAAAGAAGAGTATTTTGGCCTGTAGTTTAGGCCCTTTAGGAAGCCAATATGGCGCTGGCCCCTCTGTTTTGCCGCTAAAACTGTATGACGTCAGTGACACCAGATTGGTCACCGACAGCGACGTGGCACAGGGAGCCAATGAAAACCTCCCATGGCGAATATGACGTCACAAAGGAAGGGGGGTCCGGTCAGTGCGCGACTCTGGCGCCATCAGTCTAAGACAGTACGTCAAGGAGGTCGGACGTGCGCTGGGGGGTCCTGTCAGTTGGACAGTTTACCCCGTCTCCGGAGGATTTACGTATCACCCGTGGTCTGCCAACACCTGTGGGGTCTTCCTTCATTCATGTGTTGGACCAGAGAAGGAATTGACAGAATATTGAGCATCAAGTGCTCTAGGAACAGGTGTTGTGCAAGAGTCTAGGCAGCAACGTATGTGACGGCTGATAGCTTCACAGTGATGACGTAATGGCTGGGCCAATCCTCCGTGAGGGAAACAGTTTGACACAACACGTCAAGGTGGACGGATCTGTGAAGATTGATCCTGTCAATCTGACAGTAATACGCCACTCCCGTGGATCTTACGCGTCACTCGTAGTCTGCCAGTACGCCGGGAGGTCTTCCTTCATTCCATGTGTGGACCGAAGAGGGAATTGATGGAATATTGAGCATCAAGTGCTCCAGGGTCAGGTGCTGTGCAGGTGAAGTCTAGGCAGTATCGTCTGGGACGTCTGATAGCTTCACAGTGACGATGTAGCGGCTGGGCCAATCCACTGGGAAGCAGTGAAAGAAGACACTAATTGGGAATCCATACGACTGCAGCCGAGACGTAGGTAGACAGCCGTAGTTGGGAGGAGAAGTTGACGGCCGGGAGACCAACTCCAACCTTACAAGACGTGGAAGAGGAGCACGAACCCGCGGAGGACAGAACACGGAGACGACGCGTTTATTTTGGGACGTTGATTGAGTTCCTGGAGGACATGACAGGGTGTGTGTGGGGGCGTTCCCTACACGAGGCAGGAGCCTGAACCAGGAGCTACAACTCAACTCTCACCGGAGGATAGGTGGAAGTAGGTGATTCTAGTTTCCCTCCCAATTCCCCTTTAGTCAGCTATATTATTTAGCCAGAGTATTTTGTATGTCATGAGCAAGGCTCACCTATGTCACAGTAAGGCACAAGCAGAGTGGGGCTACATAGAGCACTCACGGTATTTATTATTATTATTGGTGTGTGCAGGCACCCGGAGTAATTGGTGAATTTACTGTGTTGATAATGTCTTTCATGAGACTTTAATATGATCATTTAGTGAGAGAATATATATATAGAAGTACCAGTATTTGGTGTTAGGCTATGTGCCCAGTAACTATATTATTACTATTATTGATGTCTATGATTTATCTATATATATAAATGTCTATGCTTGTGTATTGAATAATCATTAATGTGTGCAATGATTAATTGAATATTCGCCCACGAAAGGAATTACCGAGAACTCCAGTGATATTTACTTTCCTACATTATCATTAAATGAAGTGCAGAGCGTTATACCAGGATAGTGAATTGTTGTGTTTATTAATATAGAAATGTTTGGTTGAGCTCAAGATCAGTGCAACGGAGCATTTACGTTCTATTGCTATTGATATTGTGTTGTTTGAACATTTAGTGATTGTTACGACCCTCTCGGGACGCAACGGGGTTCTCACTCTGATGTTGTTAGAGGAAGATATATGTATCCGTTCCCAAGCCAGTAGTGGCTATCAAGGGATGAGATCCGTGACGCAAGTAACTTAAAAGGGAGTAGGGAAAGAAAGTTAAGAACTTAATATTATAATTATTACCATCACCGATTAAATATATAAAATAAATGAGTGCACAAGGGGGAGGGATATTAACACTTTACAAGGGGATTAATCCACAATCGATGTCTTCTGCTGAAGACGCTGGTGCCATAACTCTCGGTGCCGAGTCCTTGGTGCTTTCTTCGTGGCCTCACAACGAATTCTCCAAAGAAGTTGAGCCTACCCTTGCCACAGGTCAGCCAAAACACAGGTCCACTGGGGGCACCACCGTGGAGGCCGTCAACCACACGTCCAGCTGGTCTGCTGGCAGGTTCTGAGCCAACAAGGCTGGTACGGCCACTCCACGAACGATAAAAGGGGAACGCCCTAGACAGGAGCCTCGTGTGACACCACAAATCACTCTCCTGTCTTCAGTACCCCAGTGGATGATCGTCTCCAACAGTCGGTCCCGGGTAAATCCTTTTACTGCCACTCCACTGGCAGGCTTAACACACCACAGTGTTCTTCCGGGGGGACGACGTCACAACAGCTGCAGCAAAGTTCAAGGTATGGAGACTGGCTGCCTCGGGTAGACTGACTCAACCTTCAACACAGCGGTCCCAGGTCGACTCTGTAAACAGACACGTCATCAATGACTGGGACACACTAAAACACCTCACTTACGGGCTCGGGCACAAACACCTGACGTATCCAGTCCATAGATGGCGCTGTCGTCGGAGCACCACCTCACCAGAGGTCAGGAGCGGCTGTGTTGTGAGCTGTACAGGACTGGAAACTGGTCCTTGTGGCTGGTACACCTTGTCCTCACCAGGTGTCGTCGTCCGTTTGGCGGGGGTTTCGGGAGCTGACCCACAGATGGCGTGGTCGTTACTACTCCGTGCTCGGACGCTGGATCCGGGTTCGTAACACCTCCCCACCAAAAAGAATTTGGTTTGGGGTTCTATAAAAAGAGACACAAACCAAATTAGTATGGCGACACATCTCCAAATGGACTCACATGCATTATAATCTGGAATGGCGAGGCTGTCTCGTCCACAGAACTGTACTAAAGAGATGTCACCTGGAATAACACCCTGGCACAAAGGGAGCTTGAAAATGGCAGACGATGACCTGCCTGACGTAATTTTCCACATCTCCACTGCGATGTCAAGCAGGGGCATCATCTCACACCTCTCGAGTAAGGATTGGTTTCGACACGATCTGGGGTGACTCGACACTTCTCTGCGTTGTGGCACCGATGACGGCTGATCACAGACGGCATTTCTAGTACTGGTCCAGTGGTCCTTCAGGGAGACGGGCACCTGGAATACAGGGGTTTGATAATTCAGAGTGATAGCGACAGTGGGTAAGTCAATACTTACTGCATACGCCTCTACTAGGCTTACACCTAGTTTCAACAGGGCCGGTCATACGTTGAAGATGGCATTCACTCTGCCCACATCAGGTCGACCAACGTTCCGTATAACGCTGTATTGAGGCTCAGCAATCACGCGGGGGGTGTCAACCTGTCGGAAACAGTCACTCATATTATCATTTTTCGTACCTCCTGTATCAACCATCACCTTCCAGGTCCCTTCTTCGACTGCAACACTTGCAGTGCAAATCTCTAATCCCTGGGACCTCTTCACGATGTTCATGGGAGCCATCATTCGTCGGGTCGTCCATCGGTCCTCACTGAGAGCACATACGAGAATCAAAAATACCGCTAATAAACATTTGGTTACCTGAGGGATAAGCTTCCTGAGCCTGTAAAGTCCATAGCCGGCTACATCCATTAGCCTGATTTGGACCAAAGAGGGCACTAGAAACTTTGCACATACCTCACATACCTCCGACGTCTGGGGAATCTCTGGCCGGTTCAGCATACATTGTACTTTGCCAGGCTGCAAGTACACAGGTGCCTTCACTCCAGACTCTTCGGTATCCGTGGGTGCTTGCACACAAGGCCTCGCTTCTTGCTCAGGTACTTCTGCCCTCGTAACCTCATGTTTCTTGTCGAGAGAAGAATCAGGAGACTCTGCTAGAACTCTGTCGATCTGCGGGTGAGAGGACAAATTAAACATGTTTACATCCGGGTCTGACTGTACCTGGATATTACCACTGCCTGCCGTTACCTCAGACCTGGCTGTTCTGGTAGACTCGTCCGCAACCTTGGGAAGATTGATGCTCCAATCGGTCACCAAGTCGTTGGCTAGTACCACGTCAATCCCAGCCACAGGGAGGGTATCGACTACTGCCAACGCACATGTGCCGCTGAAATAAGGCGAGTCGAGATGTACTGGCACTAAGGGGGCGATATACTGCGTTCTCGGAAACCCAACTAGGACAACCTGTTGTCTCCCGTCCACACTTACTCCCTCGGGTAACGAGCTCTTCACGATCAGGGACTGGGCTGCTCCACTATCTCTGAGCACTACAACTGATCTACCAGTATGATCACTCGTTACATACCCGCTTGAAGTGTGAGGGGCAAACAAACTTGGTCCTTCCTGCGTCGTCGTCGACTGGCTTCCTGCTGGTGATATTACACTGCTCATCATCATCACCTCCCTACGTGCGCTGCCACCTCTTCTACCTCGGCACCTAGCAGCTATATGCCCTTTCTGCCCACAAGTCCAGCACACCATATTCCTCCTTGGACTCCGGTGTTTCGGACTGCTAGGACTTGTTCTTCGGGGGCTACTTGGGGGCGTCTTCTTAGCACTTTGTGGGACGGGTCTTTCCTCTTCTTCATGAGGTTTGTCAAACCGGCGCTGGTAATTCCTTGGGACGTACTTAGCAGACGGCCTATGAGTCAGGATGTACTCTTCAGCCATGGTGGCTGCTGCACTCAAGGTCTCTACCTGCTGTTCCTCTAAGTACGTCTTCAGGTCTACAGACAAACAATCCTTGAAGTCCTCGAGCAGAATCAGCTGCTCGAGGTCTTCCTTGGTCTCCACCTTCCGAGAGGCACACCATTCTTGAAAAAGTCGCTCCTTGATGGTGGCGAATTCGGTGAAAGTGTGCTCTGAGGTCTTCTTCAGGTTTCGGAACTTTTGCCTATATGCCTCAGGTACCAATTGGTACACCATGAGCACCACTTTCTTCACCATATCGTAATCGCCGGAGTCGTCAAGGGATAACATAGAGTAGGCAATTTGGGCCTTCCCAGTCAAGACTGACTGTATCATGATGGCCCAATTCTCCCTTGGCCACTCCAAAGAGGCAGCGACTTTCTCGAAGGCTGCGAAGAACTTCGAAACTTCTCTCTCGTTGAATTTGGGGACCATTTTGATATTCCTTACCGGATCGAAACCGCTTACTCCAGTTTGTCTCTGTCCAGCGCCTAATCGTAATACTTCTAGTTCAGGTTGTCTCTGTCTTTCTTCTCTCTCTCTTTCTCGTTCTTCTCTCTCTCGTCTCTCTTCTCTTTCTCGTTCTTCTTTCCTTTCTTCTAATTCTAAACGCCTCATCGCCAATTCTTTATCTTTTAATTCTCGTTCCAATTCTAACTTCTTCCACTCTATTTCTCGATTAATTTCCAAGGCACACATTTTGACAGTTAGCAAGCTTATATTCAGCTCACCTGCATCACTGTCAACGTCGCTGCCCTTATCTTCCTTTTCCGTGGAAGCTATTTCCTCACCTTCCTTTGTACTAGGAGTCTCGCCTTCCTGTTTCTCTTCTGCCTTCAGGTGCCGGTGAACCTTGGACAAGATCTCCACACGGGAATCACTGGCACGGATCTTGATCTCCAGGTAGGCGCTCACTAGTACAAGTTCCGGTTTGCTCAGATACTTTAATCTGGCTAGACAGTCCTCTCTGTTCAGAAAAGCCTGCACATCGTCCAGATCATCGATGGTAGCTTTTTCTGCCATTGTCACAGATGGAACACTTAACTAGCACTTGACACACCGCTTACACTTTAGCACTTAATGCACCGAGCACTGTTCTACGCCAATATTGCACTTTATCGCACCAAACACTGCACTTGCCAATATTGCATGTAATTGCTTCGGGCACCGCACTACCCAATATTGCACCGAATCACAGCGATCACTTCGCTCTACAATATTGCACTGAATCACTGAGCACCGCACTAGTCAATATTGCACTTAATCGCTTAATCACAGCGAGCACCGCACTGCACAATATCGCACTTAGTCACTCTGAGCACCGCACAGGACGTATAACGTCACAATCGTCTCACACAGGGGGAATTATATACAGGGATTACGCCACTTCACCACCCCTGTCAAACATACTTAACAAGGGGACGGATCCCGCTGGGGATGCCAATTATGTTACGACCCTCTCGGGACGCAACGGGGTTCTCACTCTGATGTTGTTAGAGGAAGATATATGTATCCGTTCCCAAGCCAGTAGTGGCTATCAAGGGATGAGATCCGTGATGCAAGTAACTTAAAAGGGAGTAGGGAAAGAAAGTTAAGAACTTAATATTATAATTATTACCATCACCGATTAAATATATAAAATAAATGAGTGCACAAGGGGGAGGGATATTAACACTTTACAAGGGGATTAATCCACAATCCATGTCTTCTGCTGAAGACGCTGGTGCCATAACTCTCGGTGCCGAGTTCTTGGTGCTTTCTTCGTGGCCTCACAACGAATTCTCCAAAGAAGTTGAGCCTACCCTGGCTACAGGTCAGCCAAAACACAGGTCCACTGGGGGCACCGCCGTGGAGGCCGTCAACCACACGTCCAGCTGGTCTGCTGGCAGGTTCTGAGCCAACAAGGCTGGTACGGCCACTCCACGAACGATAAAAGGGGAACGCCCTAGACAGGAGCCTCGTGTGACACCACAAATCACTCTCCTGTCTTCAGTACCCCAGTGGATGATCGTCTCCAACAGTCGGTCCCGGGTAAATCCTTTTACTGCCACTCCACTGGCAGGCTTAACACACCACAGTGTTCTTCCGGGGGGACGACGTCACAACAGCTGCAGCAAAGTTCAAGGTATGGAGACTGGCTGCCTCGGGTAGACTGACTCAACCTTCAACACAGCGGTCCCAGGTCGACTCTGTAAACAGACACGTCATCAATGACTGGGACACACTAAAACACCTCACTTACGGGCTCGGGCACAAACACCTGACGTATCCAGTCCATAGATGGCGCTGTCGTCGGAGCACCACCTCACCAGAGGTCAGGAGCGGCTGTGTTGTGAGCTGTACAGGACTGGAAACTGGTCCTTGTGGCTGGTACACCTTGTCCTCACCAGGTGTCGTCGTCCGTTTGGCGGGGGTTTCGGGAGCTGACCCACAGATGGCGTGGTCGTTACTACTCCGTGCTCGGACGCTGGATCCGGGTTCGTAACAGTGATGCTTGAGAATTTAAAGAAACGGGCATATTTCGCCAACAAACAAGTGCAGTAAGGGATCACGCAGTGAGGGGGGAGTCGCCCAGCTGATTTTGACATTGACGTGAGGGGGAGCATTGCCGGCTTGGCGAGTTCATGATTATATGTGGGAACGAGCGACTTCCGCATGAAATAGCTGTTTGCTTATTGATATAATTATGTGATGTCTTGAGTTTTAAGTAAAACACAAAATACATTGGCGTTTGTATCATCCCCTGCATGTTTCTTGTGGCTATATAATACATGAAAGGAAATAGAGTGATAGGAATAAATACCTGCCTGATATCAGATCTATTGAGTGTGTTCTTGCCACTGCTACCACAATTCAACAAAACCACTGACGTGTTACTGGACACGGGAAACACCAGTTGGCGACCTTGTGGTTAGTAGTAGAGCCTAGTGTCAGGGCGGGCACACAGCTGTAAAGAGAACAAGCTGTGTTCTCACTCATTCTCGATCAGAGGCCGGTTGGGATTGATTGGGATACACTCCTGGCGTACATTGGCGCCGCGAGGATAGAGTGAAGACCCGCAGGGCTACGGTGAGTGACCTTGGGTATGCTGTTACTCGCCCCTCTTATGGTGAACCCCGACATTAGCGACCTTGCCAGGATTACAATCAAGATAAAGGTTGCAGTTGTGGTACTTTGCAGTGGTATTAGGTATCAGGTACAGGTTATCACTCATAGCACAAGATGGAGGATGATAAAGCAACAAAGTTCATTGACACTAGACATGAGCAGGTGTTGGAGGAGTGCACCAAGGCACAGTTACAATCAATAGCAGACCACTTTGGGATAAAGCTAAGATCTTCCAAAGTGGGAGAGAGAAGACTGGAGATCATGGCACAGCTCAGAGCACGAGATGAAGCTTTGGGGGAAGAACGGCCACAAACACCTGCCAGTATGGGAGAACACCTGAGCATCGGTGGAAGCAGCAGGGGATCCAGTGGCAGCAGGCGCAGCGTTAAGCTGGAGATAATGAAGCTGCAGCTGGAGGAACAGCTGAGAAGGGAAGAGCGAGAAGCAGAGGCACAGCAGCGCAAAGAAGAGCGAGAAGCAGAGGCACAGCTGCGTAAAGAAGAGCGAGGGGCACAGCTGTGCAGAGAAGAGCGAGAGGCACAGCTGAAACGAGAAGAGCGAGAGGCACAGCAGCGTAAAGAAGAGCGAGAGGCACAGCTGCACAGGGAAGAACAAGAGCGAGAGGCACAGCTGCGCAGGGAAGAACAAGAGCGAGAAGCACAGCTAAGGCGAGAGGAGCGCGAGCTAGAAGCTAGACTGAAACAGCAGGAGATAGAAGCTAATAAGGATGTGGAGCTGAAGCGAGCTGAGCTAGGGCTAGCTCCACCTGTTTCGCCACAGCAGGAAGACCGCCAAGTGAGGGAGAGAGATTTGCCGGTCTTTGTACCAAATGAAGCTGAAGGTTTCTTCGACCACTTCGAGAGGGTCGCCACCTTGAAGAAATGGCCGAGGGCGGAGTGGGCGGAGCTGGTTCAGAGTAGGCTCACCGGTGAAGCTCGTGAAGCCTACAATATGCTTGACCTCCAAGAGTGTACCAACTACGATGTTGTAAAGAGGGCCGTGCTCCACTCGTTCAAGTTAACGCCGGAATGCTACAGGAAGAGATTCAGGGAATGTACCCGTTCGCCAGGAAAATCTTATGCGGAGACGGCGAGGGACATGGAGAGGAAGTTCCTTAAGTGGCTGGAGTCTGAAGGAGCGAGGTCGGCTGAGGATGTCAAGAGGCTTATGGTCATGGAGAAGTTTATGTCCGTGCTCTCTCCTTGTGAGGGATCTAGATCCCTCAGCTAGTTTGAGGGATCACCCCTCCTTGTGACATCACAGGACGCTCGAGGGTGAGTGAGCCTGATTGGTTTAGGCATGAGGGAGCCGTGCCGGCTTCATGCTGATTGGTCAAGACAAAGTAGGGAGGAGGTATGGGTATTTGAGTTTCCCTGCCTGCCAGGGAGTCAGTTTGAATTGGGCGGCCAGTGGAGGAAGTAGTGTCTGGTGGAGGTCGCACGCGGGCCACCTCCACCCCACGTTAATCGCTTCTCTCGTCCAAATTACTCATCGAATATGGCACTCATGCCATCAGGGGTTGTGTCAAGGCCCAATTAGGTGAATTGGGGCCAAGGATTTACGGAAGGAACAGTAAAAAGCTAAAGAGACAGTTGACTGTGTCCACACATGAGGAAGCTGGCAGAGCCTCATGGTGTAACAGGTGGGTCGAGTATCCTGTCTAGTGGCAATGGACAATTGGTGTTGGGCAGTGTAGGTGAGTGTGATATTACAGGCCCATGTTGGACTTTGCATTCCGCCAGGCTGCGTCAGTGTGGGGACGCCGCCGGCCATTGTCACCCCAGCTGCGTGGGTACTCCTGTGGGCGGCAGCCTGCCAGCCTGAGGCACCCATGTGCGCGCCCGCCCGTGCCGCCCATCTTGGCCAGCTGCTTGGGGGGAAAGGCCACCCACCCAGGCCACCCGCGCAGCCAAACCCCACCCCCACCCCGCGCACCAGCTCAGCCGGCTGGGGTGCTATGATGTCATGCGTTACCCGTGGCCACCCCCAGGCCACTAAGCCGGCTCGGCCCGGCCCAGCCCACGCGCCGGCTACCACTACCACCCCACCCCCCTCTCAGCTCGGGAGGGGCGCTGTGTGCCACACGGTGGCCACATACCTTGGCCACTTTCCCGGGACAGCCTAGAGCCACATCTTGTTGACGCATGAGGAGCAAGCAAGCTAAGTGTTGTCAGCTAGTGTGGTAGTGACTTGGGAAATGAAAAAAAATAAGGGAAAGAGGGCAGTAGAAATGATAGGGCTATTATCATTGTGTGCAGTGTGATGCATACCGGTGGAAATTCACGGTAAGAGTTGTCTCAGAGCCTCGCCAGGCTAGAGAAGCAGCTGAGTGACAGCTGTCAGTAGGGTCCAGGTGATTGATAGGGCGGTACCTGGAGATAGATATTATACACGGGACCACACTGTAGTATCATAATGTATATATAGTAGACTGACTAGAGTATGTAACCGGTCAGTGTAGAGATTTACCATATAAGTGATCCAGCCTGTCGATTCTATATAATCGTTCAGACTGGATTAATGCCATAGAGTACCGTAAAATTATAATCATTAGAGGTAGGCAGTACATTTACTTGATGATATAATTTTCATTGATTATGTGAATGCCATTTCTATGTGTTCATTTGCATGTTTATGTACTGTGTTGTGTGGTAAGTCAGTAGATGTGATTGCTGACTGATTGCCTAATGATGTCATTAGCATGTGGGGTATGCTGACGGCATCATTATGTTGCAGGTTTGTGCAGTATTGTTTCAGTTTATACGATATTATTGCCCCAGGAACTGTGTTGAGGGTTTAAGGGACCTCTAGGATTATTCAGGGGAATTCACAGTACTTAATGAGAGCAGGCAATTGATGGGTTAATTGCCTTGCTGAGGTAAGTGTGTGTGTGTGTTCACAGTATTCCTTTGCAATCGGGTGCAAGAAGATAAGGGGGGCAGTAAGATTAGTATACTCTTGTGTGTTGCACAACCGTGTGTCATTATTGTGTGGGCACAGTAATTAGCGAGTTTCAGTAGCCGCAACCATATGTGGGCAGTGCATTTATGTTGTTGCATGCCATTGTAGTGTGACCTATGTAACGCTGGGGTTACTTTGTTTCTTTAAGTTGTGTTGAGGACTTAAGGATTCAGTGAGTTAATTAAGTAAGGGGCAATTAACTGGATAAGGGGTGCACACTTAGTATTGTGGAGTGAGTGAGGGCTGTTAAGAGAGAACAGCGTTGAGCTTGAGTGAGATACGTCTCGGGAGCAATTAATTGTCCGTGTGACAACTAATTGACCTCTCTAGCTAATTATGTAATTAGCCTTCTCATCATGAATTTACGTAGTGGAAGAGGATCTGTCAGGGTCTGTCAGTATTTGTGTTAACGTAATATGCTCGAGACTAATTACCTTTCTGGGGTATAGCAATTAGTGGCTCAGGTTAATTAGTGGAATAATTAACATTGGAGAGCTCCGGTGACTCGGTAAAGCGAGGTCATGGAGCTAGCATAAATCGTTGTATTAATCATATCCTGTCTGAGGAAAGTGGATTAGTGGCACATCTTGTTAATTAGGGTAATTAACTCCTTTCCCGTGAATTCACAGTGTTTGATGAGACCTGCTTAGGCAGTGTGGAGTGAGACGTATTTATGGATGATTAATTATCGGTCCTGGTGACAGTTAATTAATTGCTCAGTATTAATTAAGGGAATTAATTAGGGTAATTAACACTCACTAGTAATTTTTTGACACAGACTCTGGAGAAGCTACCAAGTTAGGGTAGGCTTAGTTAATGTAACTCAATGGGGATGTAATTAGTGGTCCGTTTGACCTTAATTAAGAATTACTCACTGAATACTTGCAAGGAGTCAAGTGTGTTGTAATATATGTTGAGTTATTGTTAACAAGAGAGAGACAAGTGTTAAAGATTAACGTAGAGTATCATCATGTTGTTGTCTAGTGGGAGACAATTGTTAGTGATTACCGTGGTACTTTGTTGCTGACTGCTGCGATCAGTCAATTAACGTAATTAATCACTTAAGGCAATTTCTTTTGGTTGTCGTCTGGTGACGAGAGTAGAGTCATCTAGGGATCTGGGGAGCTGTGTCCCAGAATCCCGCCTTGCCTGTCTTTGTTACTGTTTACAACAGTGCAACTTCTTGTAGGGAGTTGCAAAGAGTGTTCACATTGGGTTGTGATAGGAGGGGGGGGGGTCACTATTGGACTACCCTCCTAGTTACGTGGGTCTCTCCTGGGGGGCGGGAGGACCCCTAAGTTTGTTATTATAGTAGCTATCAGGGAAACCGAGACACTATTGATTGCATGCTTGTGTCTTTGTCTTCAGTGGATATTCTTCATTTGTTCAGTTAGTTCATCTTGTCAGCCCGAAGTGTCAGCAAGATGGAGCCTGCTGTCACTTCTTGAGGGGCTGTTGAATAGCTGTGTTGCAAATGCCACTTGATGTACAATAACGTAACCATTCGCTGTGGTGTAACTTAGTCTGTGATATTTTTCTTTGATTTGCAATATTGCGTCATCAGTGGGCACACCTGTGTTCAGGTTAGTTCAGTATGCAGCCTCACAGCAAGGGTTGCTAGTTAGCTGTTTGTTATCGTGCCACTGGATGGACTTTAACGTAACGTAAACTCGGTAATGTAGTAGTTAGTCTCTTGTTATTAATAAATTGTTATGTTATAGAAAACGGTCTTTGATGTCAACCCTTCAACCATATTATTCCACCATATTTCTGCATATTATTAAATGTTGATGTGATCTTGATAAGGCGGTTGTTCTTGGGAATTCGAATTCCAATTCATAGCGCCACATCAAATATAAATATTTGATTGAGAACCCGTCGGTTACCCTTTATTAATTTTAACGTCCTGTTTAACTAGGAGCCAGCGGCCTATTGTGGACAGGTTTTCACCCCTGGTGGTGGAGGCCTGGCGGTTTGCTCCCGCTTTTCCTTTTTCTATTGGACTCATGCTTAACTGCCATGAGCAGAATTTAAACTTGTAGTCCACCTCCTAAGGGAGGTAGGCGTAGAGAAAAATCTCACACTCCTGAGATCAGGGTTAGAGTAAAGGAGGCGGACATTAAGGACCTGAGAGCCGTGGCCGACAGAGCTGACATGCTGGAAGAAACCCTGCAACTACACCGAGAGGGACGGCACCGACTGCCAATACACTCCGGATATGGTAGAAGATATGGAAGGACGGACGGATGGAGGACGGGAGCGAGTTCTTCTGAGTCCCACCTCTCGAGTGGAGACAGGAGAGGCTCAAAGAGTGCTGTGGAGCCGGTAAAAAGGTCCCAAGCTGAGAGCTCAAGAATTGTTGCCGAAACGCAGGAGTCGATGAATGGCGCGAGGAAGATCCACAGAAGAAGAAGGATCCGCTGCTACAACTGTGGAGTATTTGGACACGTCGCGGGAATGCAGACACCCTGAGCAGCGGGGGAACGTTGCTTTCGTGAGGGTCGAGGACCAGATGGCCGAGAGGGTGCGGGATGAACCCGTACTGAGTGTGGAGAAAAGAGTTCACCCATTCGTGTGTGAGGGAACCGTAAGGATGGGGGACACAGACCCCATCCCGGTGAAGATATTAAGAGACACTGGGGCAGATTTTACCCTGGTGAGCGAAACCCTGTTCCCCAAGGGTTATGAGAGTACCAGTGTGGGGATGGCAAGTGTGACCACTGTGGGAGGCCCAGAGAGGATGCCCCTACACCAGGTGACTCTGAATTCTGATTATGGCTGCCAGACCCTTGTGGTGGGGGTCTGTGCATCAATGCCCAAGATGGAGGCACAAGTCATCTTGGGAAATGACGCATGTGGAGGATATGTCCTCCCGAACCTCGTGAAGGGCGAGGAGTGCTTAGAGCACTATAAGGAGACAGGTGATATGTTAGACGCCTGTGGGGACGAGAAAGGAATCGCCACGATGGCGTTCCCGGTTTGTGCTGTGATTCCGAGGCAGTGCGACGGACACGGAGGGTGTGGATCTGATAGGGCTGACGAGGAGACGTCCGACAGTCTGGAAATCGATCACCTCTTCATGGAACCCGGAGAACGAGTGGAAGGCGAAGGCAGCCCGGATGGTGAGTTACAGGTGACCCTCACCAGTTCTCTAGGGGTGGACCGCACTCGTCTTGGGGAGTCGCAGCAGATAGAATTCCCCGAATTGATTCATGAGGCCAATGAAGGACGTGTTGGTCCTGAGAGGGAAACTCATTTTTACATACAGGACGACATGCTGATGAGAGTGTTCTGCGCAGAGCAGGGAACTGAGTGGGATGAAGCAGTATGCCCTGCGTTGTTTGCCATACGTAACGCAGTGGTAGGATCGTTAGGTTTCTCACCTATCCAGCTGGTGTATGGACAAGACGTGCGAAGTCCTCTGTCCATGCTGAAGGAACAATGGACACCAGGAGTGACCGTGGGAACGGTCAACGGATACGTAAGGAGCATTTCGCATTGACGGCAGGAGTACTGGTTGGAGATTAAACTCATCCGAGGGGAAGACAACGTAGTAGCAGATGCCCTGTCCTGTATACACTAACCAGACATGACTCTTATTTTAAGGGGAGGGGTATGTGACGGTGTTCCCCTCCTTATATTTCTCCCACGCCTGCTGTAAGAGTCATGTCCACTTTACCCGAGCGTTCTCTACGTCGCAGGCATCAGTTTGATATATGTGGGAGAGTGTAGTGTTCTCGCCTTGCCGAGAAATTTGTAAAAGAAGAGTATTTTGGCCTGTGGTTTAGGCCCTTTAGGAAGCCAATATGGCACTGGCTCCTCTGTTTTGCCGCTAAAACTGTGTGACGTCAGTGACACCAAATTGGTCACCGACAGCGACGTGGCACAGGGAGCCAATGAAAACCTCCCATGGCGAATATGACGTGACGAAGGAAGGGGGGTCCGGTCAGTAAGCGACTCTGGCGCCATCAGTTTAAGACAGCACGTCAAGTAGGTTGGACGTGCGCTGGGGGGTCCTGTCAGTTGGACAGTTTACCCCGTCTCCGGAGGATTTACGCATCACCCGTGGTCTGCCAACACCTGTGGGGTCTTCCTTCGTTCATGTGTGGGTCCAGAGAAGGAATTGACAGAATATTGAGCATCAAGTGCTCCAGGAACAGGTGTTGTGCAAGAGTGGAGTCTAGGCAGCAACGTATGCGATGGCTGATAGCTTCACAGTGATGACATAATGGCTGGGCCAATCCTCCATGAGGGAATCAGTTTGACACGACACATCAAGGTGGACGGATGTGTGAAGATTGATCCTGTCAATCTGACAGTAATACGCCACTCCCGTGGATCTTACGCGTCACCCGTGGTCTGCCAGTACGCCGGGAGGTCTTCCTTCCTTCATTCCATGTGTGGACTGAAGAGGGAATTGACGGAATATTGAGCATCAAGTGCTCCAGGGTCGGGTGCTGTGCAGGTGAAGTCTAGGCAGTATCGTCTGGGATGTCTGATAGCTTCACAGTGACAACGTAGCGGCTGGGCCAATCCACTGGGAAGCAGTGAAAGAAAACACTAATTGGGAATCCATACGACTGCAGCCAAGACGTAGGTAGGCAGCCGTAGTTGGGAGGAGAAGTTGACGGCCGGGAGACCGACTCCAACCCTACAAGACGTGGAAGAGGAGCACGAACCCACGGAGGACAGAACACGAAGACGACACGTTTATTTTGGGACGTTGATTGAGTTCCTGGAGGACACGACAGGGTGTATGTGGGGGCCTTCCCTACACGAGACAGGAGCCTGGACCAGAAGCTACAACTCAACTCTCACTGGAGGATAGGTGAAAGTAGGTGATTCTAGTTTCCCTCCCAATTCCCCTTTAGTCAGCTATATTATTTAGCCAGAGTATTTTGTATGTCGTGAGCAAGGCTCACCTATGTCACAGTAAGGCACAAGCAGAGTGGGGCAACATAGAGCACTCACGGTATTTATTATTATTATTGGTGTGTGCAGGCACCCGGAGTCATTGGTGAATTTACTGTGTTGATAATGTCTTTCATGAGACTTTAATATGATCATTTAGTGAGAGAATATATATATATATAAAAGTACCAGTATTTGGTGTTAGGCTATGTGCCCAGTAACTATATTATTACTATTATTGATGTCTATGATTTATCTTTATATATATATGTCTATGCTTGTGTATTGAATAATCATTCATGTGTGCAATGATTAATTGAATATTCGCCCACGAAAGGAATTACTGAGAACTCCAGTGATATTTATTTGCATACGTTATCATTAAATGAAGTGCAGAGCGTTATACCAGGATAGTGAATTGTTGAGTTCATTAATATAGAAATGTTTGGTTGAGCTCAAGATCAGTGCAACGGAGTATTTACGTTCTATTGCTATTGATATTGTGTTTGAACATTTAGTGATGCTTGAGAATTTAAAGAAACGGGCATATTTCGCCAACAAACAAGTGCAGTAAGGGATCACGCAGTGAGGGAGGGAGTCGCCCAGCTGATTTTGACATTGACGTGAGGGGGAGCATTGCCGGCTTGGCAAGTTCATGATTATATGTGGGAACGAGCGACTTCCGCATGAAATAGCTGTTTGCTTATTGATATAATTATGTGATGTCTTGAGTTTTAAGTAAAACACAAAATACATTGGCTATCTTGAGGTTATCTTGAGATGATTTCGGGGCTTTTAGTGTCTCCGCGGCCCGGTCCTCGACCAGGCTTCCACCCCCAGGAAGCAGCCCGTGACAGCTGACTAACACCCAAGTACCTATTTACTGCTAGGTAACAGGGGCATTCAGGGTGAAAGAAACTTTGCCCATTTGTTTCTGCCTCGTGCGGGAATCGAACCCGCGCCACAGAATTACGAGTCCTGCGCGCTATCCACCAGGCTACGAGGCCCCTGGCGTTTGTATCATCCCCTCCATGTTTCTTGTGGCTTTATAATACATGAAAGGAAATAGAGTGATAGGAATAAATACCTGCCTGATATCAGATCTATTGAGTGTGTTCTTGCCACTGCTACCACAATTCAACAAAACCACTGACGTGTTACTGGACACGGGAAACACCAGTTGGCGACCTTGTGGTTAGTAGTAGAGCCTAGTGTCGGGGCGGGCACACAGCAGTAAAGAGAACAAGCTGTGTTCTCACTCATTCTCGATCAGAGGCCGGTTGGGATTGACTGGGATACTCTCCTGGCGTACAGTGGCGCCGCGAGGATAGAGTGAAGACCCGCAGGGGTACGGTGAGTGACCTTGGGTATGCTGTTACTCGCCCCTCTTATGGTTAACCCCGACACTACTTACAAAATTCTCAGAGGAATTGACAGGATAGATAAAGAATTTTTTTTAACACGGGTGGTACGCAGACAAGGGGACACAGGTGGAAAATGAGTACCCAAATGAGCCATAGGGACGTTAGAAAGAACTTTTTCAGTGTCAGAGTAGTTAACAGATGGAATGCATTAGGCAATGATGTGGTGGAGGCTGACTCCATACACACTTTCAAATATAGATGTGATAGAGCCCAATAGGCTCAGGAATCTGTACATCAGTTGATTGACAGTTGAGAGGCTGGACCAAAGAGCCAGAGCTCAACCCCCGCAAGCACAATTAGGTAAGTACACAGAGTCAACAGACGACGTCATCTCTCCCTCCCTCCTCTTAAGGATTCCTCCTCCCATCATACTGCGCACATCGCTAATTCTCACCACTATCCTGCTATTTTTAGAATCCCGGTCACTAAATCCTGTAAATGAATATTTTTCAACAAGTTTATTTTGTAATGGAACATGAGAAGTTGTTTGAAGATTCACAGATGGACGAAACAATGACAGTATGCTGTGGCTAGCGCTGTAAACATCTTGAACAGCATTGTGTTCACTGCTATCTGAACATTGAACACAGTCTTTATCACAGTCAGGCTCTTCTGTAATACTATCGTGGCTGAATAATGTCAATTACATATATATTTTGACATTTTTAGACGATGCTGTGGTCACATGGTGAACAGCAGTGTTGTTAGCTCATGCTGTGTGCGCTTGCCTTGGTTGCTCACTCAAAACTGAGGCCTTCACACCCGTGAATGTTGCCCACGATTTTTTTAAATAGTGTCTGTTTACTACAGCCCTGAGGCAGAGGATGTGAACCCCTGTGTAGCCGCTGGACTTTTATATCTTATGAAGTACTCCCAACCATTCAGAGCTATGGTGCACCGTCCTGCAATAGTGACTCACCCCAGCTATAAATTTATTGCGCCTTTTAAGGTTTAAGGGTTTAATTCACACTACTATTTGTTAGTTTAGAATTATATACCGTCAGCTGTTTGTAGTGTGAGAGCTGATCTTCCAGCATCGGACTTGGTCCGCCACATGTGATCCATCATGAGCAGGTATTAACTGCGACAATCTAGTCCTGGTGTGTCGCAGCTCAACTAATTTCTGGTGTGCTCACAATATACCTGGGGAAATGTTACAACGTAACATCTACCGAGAACAGATATACTTCAGTTGTAGCACATAAAGAATATTAGAGACTCTTCCTCATGTGAGGTTGTGTTATCCTGCCTTGTGACGATTAATACTAGATATAGGAAATAACTGGCAAATAAATCTGAGCTAATAGACTAACCTAACTGTGGGCCCTTCCTCCTGTTATGCAAGTTGAGCAAACACATAGTGACTATATTCCTTTGTTGTAAGTCACCCTGGTAACTAGAATTTGCAGGGGGAAATTTGTGTTGTAAAAGGCCCGTTTGTGGGCTATAGTTTCACCAAAACACTCTCCTGGCAGTGCCTTTGTTTACAATGGCCGGTTTACAATAATCACATTAACATGGTGGTCATCCAGTGGAACATTTCCAGGCTGTGTGGTCACATTAACATGGTAGTCATCCAGTGGAACCTTCCCTGGCTGTGTTGTCACATTAACATGGTGGTCATCCAGTGGACCATTTCCTGGCTGTGTGGTCACATTAACATGGTAGTCATCCAGTGGAACATTCCCTGGCTGTGTGGTCACATTAACATGGTAGTCATCCAGTGGAACATTCTCTGGCTGTGTGGTCACATTAACATGGTAGTTATCCAGTGGAAAATTCCCTGGCTGTGTGGTCACATTAACATGGTAGTCATCGAGTGGAACACGTAACCAGTTAACTTCTCTGGCGCTACTGGTATTGCTATCATTATAATATACCGTATAAAAAGTATTCTCGATAGATACATGTTGGAGAGGTGTTGGATCAGGATGAACATTACCCGGAATGAGTTAAGCGGAGAACTGTGGTGATCATACATCTTATGTTCCGTGTTCCTGTAATACTTCTTTTTGCTTATCTAAAATAGTTTTACTCTAATATTATGACAAAAGTAGCCATTGGCTTGGCTTTCTGCAGTATGCTTTAGTATTGTAAATGTAACTTAAAGTGTTGATTAATATCCTGTACACCTAAATAAAAACATATATTTTGTCTAAGATTATGTCTTTTTATATATATATGTTCCTCAGTAATGCAGTTTACAATAATGTTTGTTACTGTCGTGTTGGTCCTGGTCACGATAACCGACCTTGAAGCTTGGCTCGATGTTGGAGCAATTGTTATCATGTTTAAACACTTCTAACTTTCTTGTGAGATATTCCTTAATATCATGTTTAGTTCTTCTTGGTTAGTGATCATTACAGTGTCACCATCAGGTCCTTCGATGATGTAGTCTGGTGATACACATAAATGTTGTTGATCTTATTAGCACTGTAAGCTTGCGACAATGTATATCACAGTCCAAACTTACTTTTATGCTATTTAGCAAAATACAGAATGGTGACGAATATTTTTTGGTGTATTTTGTAATTGGGAACTATTTCCCTTCTTGTAAGATTGATATTCTGACTTAGAACACTATAAAAATATATATTTGCTGTTTTATGGAGATGAGACACTATTGACACTTAGCTAAATGAGATCCTCCCTTTATATGTCATGGTACAGATAAGAAGGTTTAGCCCACAGTTACTGATAACTCCAGTTTAAGCCACAATTATCATGAAGGACTTACGAATAATATCAGCCTGGCCTTTAATTGTCAAGAAAGTAGCAGCTAACCAGCTCTTCCACTTTAGTTTGCAACCCATAAGTTCCAGGAATGTGATCCATTATGTGTCAACCTTCGTAGCCACCTAGGTGTGATTGCGGAGGTTTAGCTTCGGCTAAACCTCCGCAATCACACCCTCCTTTGGTCCCTCCTCTCAACCGTCAATCAACTGGTGTACAGGTTCCTAATCCTATTGGGCTCTGTCATATCTACCTTTGAATCGATGTATGGAGTCTGTCTCCACCACATCACCTCATAATGTATTCCATTGTTTAATTACAATGACACTAAAAAATTCTTTCTAATTTCTATGGCTCATTTGGGTACTCAATTTCCACCTGTGTCCGTTAGTGCGTGTGCCCCTTGTGTAAAATACTCTTTATTTGCCCCATCAATTCCTCCGAAAATCTTGTAATGTGGTGATCATATCTTCCCTATCTCTTCTGTCTACCAGCGAAGTGAGATTTCGTTCCCGTAGTTTCTCCTTTTCGATCATATCCTTCATCTCGGTTACTAGTCTGGTTGCCAACCTTTGAACCTTCTCTAATTTAGTCATGTGCTTGATATAGTCTCCTGCATGGTTCCATAAGTCGGGTGTATTGAATAATCCATGAATGTGGTCTGCTGTGTATTCCCATAAGTATAGTGAATGTTATGTCTCCAAAAGTATCAACAAAAGTGAGATGTACATTATATCCTTGATGTGTAACATATTGTGTTAATATATAACAGTATTTATTCACAATTTTGGTAGCTTTTATTGATTCTCCTTCTCTTGTTTTTGGTTGTATTGCCTTATGAAACGAGTAAATTTCCAACTTCAGTAATGTAAAATCACCTTCGGTTTTCCTTATCAATAACACGGTTGGAAAATATTATAATTTAACTATCTGTTATATTAACGGTTAACGGAATTATACGAGAATTCGTCAATCTAGTCCGCGACCGTTTGTAACATCCTTTTATCTAGGCTCCGGCCTGAGTCTTGGCAGGTCCTTGGATAGGCCAGGGAGGCAACACTCACCAATATTATTAAAAACTAGCTGTACCCAGCCACGCGTTGATTTGGCTCAGCAACACATGTGCGTTGCTGAGCCACAGCAACCTTCCCCTGTCTCCCAGTCCTCCCACACCATTGCCCCCCTCTCCTCCATCCCCCTGGTCCTCCCAACAATTCCTCACTCCCCCGTCCCATCATCCTCCCCACTATTCCCCTCCCTCCCCCATCCCTTTTTCCTCCCCACCATCCCCCACTCCACCATCCTCACGTTCTTTCCACCATCCCCCACTCCTCTTTCCCATTGTCCTCCCCACTATTCTCCATTCCCGTCCCCACCATCCCCAACTCCTTCGTTTCCATCGTCCTTTCCACCATTACCCCCTCCTCAGTTCCCTCATCATCCCCCTCCTGTCCCCTCGTCTTCCCCATCTTCCCCACTCCCTCATCCGATATATTCCCAAATGATCTGATGTTCCCATCAGAAAATTGGAAACATCAAATGATCTGATGTTCCCCCATAGCTGGAATAAGAAAAAACAGTTAAAAAACGGAATGAAAACTAGGGTATGGTAAACAACACAGCTCAATTCCAACGCAATGTCACACAAAATAATGAAATCAAAATAAAAATCAATAAAAATCTATGAAAATTCAATTTAATAATGAAATAGGAAACATTGAAATAGAATCGTTACATATTTAATATAGCGTGTGTAACAGATATGGGGCTGTTTTTTAAAAAAAGCATGATTTTATCTGTCAGAGATGTGGCATTTATATGGTAGGTGTATGAAATCATGCACGTATTCGAATGGAAAGTTGTGTCAAAATTTCATTGGAATCGGTAAAGAGGTTTCAAAGGTTTCTTTCACATGAAAAACACCGTTTTAAAAAAAAAGGTTTGTTTTAACCCGTCACAGAAGTGACATCTACATAGTATGTATATAAAAACCTGCTCGGACACAAATGGAACGTTATGTGAGAATTTCAAAGCAATCGGTGAAGAACTTTCGGAGATTAGCGATTTTGAACAAATGAGCACCTACATTTTGATTTATATAGATTTGTGCTCCCAAACCCAAGGATCACTAAATTACTCACAGAAATCACAGTAGCGTGATGCATTAAATCAACAAATTCACAAGGGATCGAACCTACGTCCGAGAAGATCCCAGACGCTGCTTTAATCGACTGAGCTACGACATGGTCAAAAGAATTGCAACCAGAAGTTCTATTGACCTTACTTGGATCCTGCAGCCTTTCCGAGACGCAAACCAGGGTTTTACACAATTCCCCCATGCACTCGAGCTCTATCAATAAGCTGTTCCACCTCTTCACCTTTACTTCTTTACACTCTCCTCTCTGACGTAGAGGGATCTTCTTGGACATAGGGTCGAACCCTCGTCACGGCCCTTGTGAATTTATTCATCACTAAATTATTTATGTTTCCTCGTTTTTTTGTAATCTACATTTTTCTAAATTTAAGGTAATATTAAAATTAAAAATGTTAAATATATGGTTTAAATTGTATTATTATTATTGTATATTTCATATTTCTTATGGTGAAGATTTGCTACCACAAAAAATAAGTAAATGTGAATTGTTCTGAATCTTTCAATTATTTCTACATGTTTTGTATAACTTGATACAAATGTTGATATTCTTACATTTTTCCTGGGAAGATTTGAGGCCCAAACCTCCTTCTCAGCTCCCCATCAATCACGAAATGCAACTAATTTTGTTTTCATTTTATTGTAATTACTTTATTAGCATATGATCATAAAATGCATATGGTTTAATCTTTTTTTTTATATATATCTGTAAATCCATAATCGGTCAGAGAAAACCCATATCATATCAGTGCTAAATTGTAACATGATTAATAGTTAAATATATTTTATCCCGAATTTTGCATAACCTTTTCTATTTCAAAAGAAAGAATTATTTGTTGAGCTTTTGAACAAAGCCTCTCAAGGGAGGAGCCGCAGAAAAAATGCCACAAGGTAATTGATAGGAGATGTTTATGTACAATTTTTATATATTAAAGGGCCTGGTGATGTAGAGTTTTTTCAAAATATGAAAAATAGTGAAAAATTTCAAATAAATCTCCCACATCAGCGTCATGAAAATTTCATCCCAATATGATAAGAAAGGAATTTTTCACGAATTTTAACTAAATAAATGCGTGCACATTGGGCCGCAACCAGTACTGATAATAACGATAATATCTCCTATTTAGGAGCAATCAGGGATAAATAGATGAAAGCACCTATCCGATGCACAAAGAAGAAAGGTAATAAGTAAGTAATAATCAAAAGAAGGCACCAAACCGGGAAGGCTATGTAGCACCATCAAAATGCGAAATAATCAGAGGGTGCTAAATATCACCAAGAATGCCAATACGAGAACAGAAACGCACAAGACGAATGATATCAAAAGTATCCGATTCGCAAAGAATTCTATCGAAGGACAAGTGACCGCGAGGGACGGTCGGAAAGTAAGACACACGCTCGTCCTGGAAGTCAGGACATTCAACAAGGATATGCACAACTGTAAGAGGGACAACGCAATTCGGACAATAAGGAGCAGGGCAGCACTCCATTTAGTGACCGTGAGTTAAGCGAGTATAGCTAATCCGCAACCTTGCTAGAGCAGTTTCCCACCGTTGGTTACGGTGGCAGGAGGAAGGCCACGGGGGACACACTACGTTTGAGAGTACGCAGCTTGTTACCAACTACAGATGACCAACAACTTTGCCAACGGTGCAGGGATGGAGGAATGAATAACTGGATAAAAGTCAGAATAAGAAATATCTTTACAGGAGATGGGACAAGAAAGGATAGCTTCCCTAGTGGCAGCATCCACACGCTCATTTAAAGAAACACCAATATTGGTGGGAACCCAGCAAAACTCTACCGATTTAAATTTATTAGAAATAAGAAACAGCCAATGTTGAATCTCGATGACCACTGGATGGACAGGATTAAAGGACCCTAGTGCCATGAGGGCACTACGAGAGTCAACTACAACAACAAAGGAGGATCGACAATGAGAAAGCAAGAGACGGAGAGCATAGAGAATAGCATAAAGTTTTGCTGTAATGATGCTAGCCTCCGAAGGGAGGCCACACATATAAGTGCAGTCAGGAAAAACAACAGAGTAGCCCACACCGTTCGCAGACTTAGACCCATCGGAGAAAATGGAAATAGAGTGGAAGTGCGAAGAAAAGTACTCGAGGAAAAGGAGTTCCAGAACCGTAGGAGGGGTAAAAGCTTTAGTGATGCGGGTCAAGGATGTACAAAACTTTGGAAGGAGGTACTCTCTACGGGGGCAAGGAAGGAACAATACGAAAAGAAACATTAGAAATATGAACGGAAAGAGAATCCTGTGAGTGAGATAGTCGGACAGAATGAGGGAGGCGATAAAGAGGAACAGGAACCACAGGAGGGGTAAAACCTAAAGCACGACAGAAGACGAGAGGAAGGATGTTGTAAGGACTGCAGCAAGATAGAGAAGACAGTAGCGATCACGGCAGTCCTGGAGAGAGAGGAAGCCAGTGTCAACATACAAGCTGAGATCAGGAGTCGAACGAAAGACACCAGAGCTGAGACAAAACCCAGTATGGTGCAAAGCATCAAGACGGCGAAGAGAAGAAGGAGAAGCAGAAGAGTATGCAGGGCAACCATAATCGAGTTTAGACAGGACGAGAGAGGAATGCAAATAGAGGAGCGTGCGCCTATCCGCTCCCCATAAGGTATGGGACAAAACCTAAAGTGAGTTAAGGGCCTTAGAGCATTCAACTCGAAGGTAAGAGATATGGGGCGACCAAGACAAACGAGTGTCAAAAATTAACCCCAAAAGCTTAGCGGAATCCTTGTACACAAGGGGATGACCATAAAACGTGAAAGAGGGACGAAGAACGACATGCTTCCGAGTAAAAGTCATAGCACAAGTCTTAGACGCAGAGAACTTGAAGCCATGATCGGTGGCCCAAGACGACACGTCATCAATCACAAGTTGAAGCAGTCGTTGAAAAAGAGGCGAATCATCACCCTGACAGCAAAGGTTAAGATCGTCAACATAGAGAGCAGAGAAGACGCCAGAAGGAAGAGAGGAAAGATGACCGTTGAGGGCAACTAGAAAAAGAGTAGTTCTTAGAACACTTCCCTGGGGTACATCCTCATACTGCCTAAAAGCGGCAGAGAGAGTGGTACCAAGCCTCACACGAAATGAACGAAGAGAGGAAACTTTGGAGAAAGAGAGGGATATTCCCCTGAAGGCCAAATGAATAAAGTTGGGACAGAATATGATACTGCCAGATAGTGTCGTTAAGCCTTTTCCTGGTCAAAAAGGACGGCAACAACGGAGGTCTTTGCAAAAGTACTGCAAAAGCAATACGAATATAGACCTCTAAGTTCACCAGGGCATCCATTGTGCTGCGGCACTTGCGAAAACCAAATTGAAGAAGGGAGATGTGGTGACAGTGCTCTAAGAACTACATCAAACGAACGTTAACCATACAATCAAAGAGCTTGCAGACACAACTCGTGAGGGCAATAGGGCGAAAGTTCTTGGGGATGACCCGAGAGACCCTGGTTTCCGAACAGGGAAGACAACAGCATCGAGCCAGTTCTCAGGGACTGACGACGACTTCCAGACCCGATTGTACAGACTCAGTAAATACTGAGACGTGCACGGAGGGAGATGGTGAAGCATTTCATAATGAATGACATCGGAGCCTGGCACTGTAGAACCGCACCAGGGCAGACTGAAGCTCAGAGAGAGAGAAGGGATCGTTATGGGGAAGGCGAAGATGAGTACAGAAATCTAAAGGACGAGATTCAAGAACAGGCTTACGAAGAAGGAAGGATAGGGGAAGATGAGAACCAGAACTAACAGATGAAAAGTGGGAACCCAGTTCGGTCATGACCTGCAACGGGTCCGCCACAAGAGCACCACCGAGGCAAAGGACCGGCTAGACATCGGGAGCAAACTTACCCGCTATCTTGCATATACGCTTCCAGACTAGTGGCAGAGGAGTTTCAGGCCGTAACGGTGGAGACATAAGACATCCAGCATGCACGTTTAGCCGTACAGGATGGTCCTATGGACCACTGTTCTCGCCTTCCGAAACAAAAGAGAATACTCAACCGTCTGCCGGCGGCGGTGCCTCTTCCAGGCTGCATACTTACAACGGACAGCCCGAGCACAGTCCACGTTCCACCAGAGAACTCACTTCCGCGTTCACAGAGAGGAAGAGCGAGGAATAGAACAGAGGGCAGCGTCAAAGACAGTGTCATGAAAAAGAAGAAGGGCACGAGGGCGAGGCAGAACGGAGAAATCGGAAATAGTAGCACGGAGAGTAAAAAGGTGCCAGTCAGCCTCGGCAAACCGCCACCTACGGAAGGCAAGAGGAGGGTGAAAAGAGAAAAAGGTAACAAGGATAGGAAAATGGTCACTGGCATGGAGGTCATCAAGGACCGACCCGCTACTCGAAATTTAATGTAAAGGGATGACGAGCACAGAGAAAGATCGAGACAGGAAAGGGAGCGGTTCCGAGAGTCCAAATGAGTGGGCTCATCAGAATTCAGAAGAGACAGGGAAGAAGAGAGGATGTAAGGTTTAAGGAAGCGATCCCGGGTGTTTGTCAGCACATCACCCCAAAGGGCATGTCGACAATTGAAATCACCAAGCAGGAGCACAGGCTCCGGCAAGGAAGTCCAGTAGGTGTTTAAGATCGGGAAGAGAAAGTGGAACAGTGTGGGGGAAAGATAGATGAACAAACCGTGTATCATTTACTCACAAAGACACGGGCAGCAGAGCAGTGGAGAGGCGAGGAAAAAAGTAAGGGGCCAAAGGGGACATCAGAGCGAATCAAGAGAGCAGAATAGTTATGGGCCCCCCAGCAACAGCTGGGAGGGGGGGGGGAGAGAAAAGAATAGCCACAGAAGCGACCAGGACGAGCATCAAGCATCGGCTCCTGGAGACAGACACAAAGGGGTGAAAACCTGTGAAATTAGAAGTTGGAGGTCAAAGAAATTGGCATAATATCCATGGATGTTCCACTGAAAAATAGACATCGACAAAAAGAGAAAGGATAGCAACAGAGAACAAAGAAGAAAGAAAGGTGAAAAAGGAACACACCACGTTAAAGAAGCACAGGGTCAGGATCAGGGTCAGCGAAGTCAGGGCTAGGGAGTATGGGTAAACCTGAGTAAAGAAGTAGGGATATGAGCTGGGAGGACAGACCAGAGGGTGGACGAGCAGGGTCCGGAGAGGAGGAGGAGGAAGAGGGGGAGGAGACAACCGAGAGGGGCAGGCAAGGAGAGCAGGAGGAGGGGAAGAAAGAGGGGAGAGCACCTCAGCAATGGGCAGTAACCGAGGATGGGGCTGGGGGCCAAAGAAACCTCCACACTAGGAACAAGGGGTCTACCACCAAAGCGGGAGGGGAAGGAACGATAGAATCAGACAAAGATAGGGGGCGATGAAGAAAGTGAAGCCTTTTTACCTACTGGGGAGGAGGAAAGGTTTAAACCAATAAATAACCAATAAAGGGTAACCGACGGGTTCTCACAATCAAATATTTATATTTGATGTGGTGCTATGAATTGGAATTCGAATTCCCAAGAACAGCCGTCATTTCAAAAGATTACATCAACATCAATCGTATAAAGCAGAACATGGGTGGAAAAGAATAGTTGAAGGGTTGACATCAAGGACCATTTTCTATAAAATAAATAATTTATTAATAACAAGAGACTAAACTACTACAACATCGAGTTTACTTTACGTTAATGTCCATCCAGTGGCACTATAACAAACAGCTAAATAGCAACCCTTGCTGTGCGGCTGCATACTGAACTAACCAGAACACAGGTGTGCCCACTGACGACGCAATATTGCAAATAAAAAAAAATTCACAGACTTAGTTACACCACAGAAAGTGATTCGTTACGTTATTGTCTATCAAGTGGCACTTGCAACACAGCTATTCAACAGCCCCTCGCACTGCGGGCTGATTACATGAACTAACTGAACAATGATGGATGCCCACTGATGACACAAGCTTGCAATCAATATTGTCACGGCTTCACGGTGAACAGATACTATAATCACAATCTTACGGGTCCTCCAACCATAACAGGAGAGACCCACGTAACTAGGCGGGTAGTCCAACAGTGACCCCCCCCCTATCACAACCTAATGTGAACACTCTTTGCAACTCTCTGCAAGAAGTTGCACTGTAAACATTAAACAAAGCCAGGCAAGGTGGGATTCTGGGACACAGCTCCAGTAATCCCTAAGTTACTTTACTCTCGTCACCAGACGATAAACAAAAGAAATTGCCTTAATCAATTACAAAATTGATTATGTGATTAATTACGTTAATTTACTGATCACAGCAGTCAGCAACAAAGTACTATGGTAATCACAAACACTTGTCTCTCTTAGACAACAACATGATGGTACTCTACGTTAATCATTAACACTTGTCTCCCTAAACACAAGTCAATTTGTTAACAATAACTCAAAGCCTCTTACATTACATCACACTTGACTCCTTGCAAGTATTCAGTGAGTAATTCCTAATTAATGTCAAACGGACCACTAATTAAATCCCCATCGAGTTACGTTAACTAAGCCTACCACTAACTTGGTAGCTTCTCAACAGTCATGTCAAAATTTACTTTAATGTGTGATAATTACCCTAATTAACCCTCAACAATTAATTAACTGTCACCAGGACTGATAATTAATCATACATAAATACGTCTCACTCCGCACTGCCTAAGCAGGTCTTATCAAACTCTGAATTCACGGGCGAAGAGTTAATTACTCCACTAATTAACAAGAGTGCATCTTAATTAATCCACTGTCATCAGACAGGATATGATTAATATAACGAGTTATGCTTAGCTCCATGACCTCGCTTTACCGAGTCATCTGAGTCATCAAGACCCCTGACGTTAATTACTCCACTAATTAACATGAGCCACTAATTGCTATACCCCAGAAAGGTAGTTAGTCTCGAGCAAAATTACGTTAACACAAATACTGACAGACTCTGAAGTTCCTCTCCCAAGTATGTGAATTCATGATGTGAATGCTAATTACATAATTAGCTAGAGTGGTCAATTAGTTGTCACATGGACAATTAATTGCACCAGAAACATATCTCAACTAGCTCAGTACTGTTCCCTTAACAGCTCTCTCACTCATCAAGAAATGTGCACCCCTTATAGAGTTAATTCCCATTAATTAACTCACTGAATCCTTAAGTCCTCAACACAACTTAAAGAATACAAAAGTAACCCCAGGTTACATAGGTCACATTTACAGTGGCATGCAAAACAACATAAATGCACAGCCCACATACGGTTGCAGCTTCTGCAACACGTTAATTACTGTACCCACACAATAATGACACACAGTTAGGCAACAACAAAAGTATACCTATATTACGGCCCCCTCTAATCTTGAAACAGTTGCAAGGGACTACTGTGTGCAATAACAACTACTTCAGCAAGACAATTTACGTTAATATAAAACACCGTCGCTACGCGGACAGCTGACACTAATTTTCATAATTAGGCTATACTAATCAATTGCTTGCTCTCATTAAGTACTGTGAATTCCCCTGAATAATCAAAGGGACCTCCTTAAATCCTCAACACAGCTCCTAGGGGCAGTAATATTACGAATACCTGGTTACAACTCTCCCCAAACCTACAACATAATGATGCCGTCAGCATACCCCACATGCTAATGACATCATTAGGCAATCAGTCAGCATTCACATTTGCTGACTCACCGCACAACACCGTATATATATATATATATATATATATATATATATATATATATATATATATATATATATATATATATATATATATATATATATATATATATATATATATATATATATATATATATATATATATATATATATATATATATATATATATATATATATATATGCAAATGAAAACACATGGAAATGGCATTCACTTAATCAATGAAAATTATATCACTAGATAAATTGTACATAATTATACAGACATCAGGGTAACTGACAACCCTACTACACTGGCCTGCCTACCTCTGCAATGATATAATTAACATGCGGCAACATGGCATTAATCTAGACTCTGAACGATTATATAGAATCGACAGAACTGGATCACTTGCATGGTATATCTCTACACTGACCAGTTACATACTCGAGTTAGTCTACACATAACATATATCTATATACATCTACATGTGGTACTGTGTACAACATCCATCTCCAGGTACATCACAACCAGTTACCTGGACGTCAGTACAAAAAGTGGTCTCTCAGTTGCTTTCCTCGCCTGGCAGGCGCTATGGGACAACACAGCTGTTACCGGAATTAACAACAGTCCTGAGACACTGTAACAATTATACTCACGATTTCCACTCTCATTTCATCCATTTCCCCGGTCTCTACCTCACTGGCTGAAGAACACCTAGCTCGCTCCACGTGCGTCGACTAGGTGTGGCCCTAGGGTGTCCAGGGCAGGTGGCCAAGCGTGGCCCAAGGGAATGGCCACGGAGTAGCGCGGGGCATCACAGCGCCCCACCCGGGCTGAGGTGGCGTGGGGTGGCCAGGGTGTGGCCATCACGTGGCCCCACTCTCTGGCCACTGAGTGGCGCGGCGCGCACATGGGGCTTGCCTCAGGCTGGCTGGCTGGTGCCCACAGGCATACACAACGTGGATGGGAGAGCACCCACAACCCCCATCATACCAGAGCATGCCTCGCTCGTACACCGGGTGTGATAATGGCCGGCGTCACCACATGGCGGACACAGCAAGGTGGAATTCAAAGTCCAACAGGGGCTTGTAATATCACCACAATTACACTAGGAGGCCCTGCCCTTATTCCACCAATTGTCCGTTAACATAGACAGGATACTCGAACCCGATGTGAGTAACCATCTGATACACCATGAGGCCTGCCAGCTGCCTCATGGGTGAACACTGTCTCTTAGATTTTCACTTGTTCCTTCTGTACTCCTTGGCCCCATTTCCCGCAAATTGGGATTCGACACAACCCATGATAGCAGGGGTACCATGCACAATGAGTAATAAGGATGACAGAGCGATTAACGGTGGTGGTGGTGGCAGATGCCGCCCCCCACCTGGAGACACCTTCTTAGCTCGCCGCCCAGCTCAGACTGAAGATTTTGGCAGCATAGGGGAACTCAAATGCCCATTTTCCCCCCTACCTTGTCTTGACCAATCAGCACAAAGCCGGCACAACCCCTCATGCCGCTTCCAATTACAGCCGTTTGCACCTAAAACTCGCCACGAGGCTGAGGTGCCTAGACGAATCACAGACGCCCTCACCATGAGGCGTCCCGTGACGTCACAAAGAGGGGGAGGCCTATGACAGTGGCGCCATACCTCACATGGTGGGGGAGGCGACGTTCACTCCTCTGTCCCCCCACCTCTAAAACCGTTGGCGAGTCAAGTACCCACCTACACCTCAATTCTCAAATCTCATTTTCCCAGAAAACAGACTAAATTCTGTAACTCTCTCTACAGAGCAGTCACAGACCTCTGGCTAGTCTTAAACGATGGTTCTTAGCATAAGCTTTCATCCAACACCACACAAGTGCATGTAGTTAGAAAACTTCTTGTCTACAGTCCCTAGAGCAACTCTAGCCTAACCCTTAAACCGCTAGGGGTCCAAATGGAATTAACACCCACAGGCGCAACAAAAAAAAAATCATTTTTTTTCTTTCTTTTTAATCTCTTTATTTGTGTTCCCTGAGCACGGGAAAAATAATAAAAAAAAATTTAATTACACTTGGACACGTAATTACACGTGGACGTAAATGAGCCCAGAAGATCGTCGATGACATCACGCCTGATCTTCGCTGGACCGCTGTGCGCCCGGGGGTGAGTCAAGCGCGACAGAGGAGGAGCGCGAGTTGCCGCAAATTTATTTTCGCATTATTATTTACAGTATCTATGGAGTATTTTAGACCCATTTTTTTCACCGGTGTGGTTCAATATGTTCTCACAAGATGATTTATAAACATAAAACTGTTGTCAATGTATATTGTATCCACATATTAGTGTCACAAGTATTTGCACAAAAATGTCTTATTTCACAATAAAATATTCAATTTCTTATGATTTATTTCCACTATATACACTCACTTATTCTGTATTTACATGTTTTGGCACCAGTCTTGGACATTTAGAAGTCATCATGATTGTGATACTCGTTAAAACATTGGACATGGCACAGAGGGACCTGACACGCTGTGCACCAAGTCATTACCATTTTTCTTTTCTGTTCCCTCTTGGTTGTTGACCAGCATACTACACACACACGCTGGCCTACTGCACGCTTTCCAGTTGGTGGTAAAAACCTGAGATTGTGTGTCAAAAAGGCATCCCTGTAAGCGAGCCTGGGTGTTGGAGCATGGTGTAATACTGGGTTCAAAATGGGCCTCTGTACACCAGGAATTACTTTGCCAATCTTCTGTAGTAATTGTGTTACTACAGTAAAATTGAAAACAAACAACTCCACTGCCCCCACCATCATATCACATTTATCCACCAAACGCATGTTGATGTTATAGTCCAAGACACAATTTGGTTTATAGATTAGTTCTCTGGTGAATCTGGTCACCTTGCCACTGTCCAGCATTGTTCCAGAGTGAATGGTGGTCAACATATTCACTTCACGCCTGTCTTTCCACCGCACTGAAAGTATTCCACCTGTTTTTCTGAGCTCGCAATCACCAACCTGCATAGCACCTGGAAACACTGGCATTTCCCTTCGTTTTGCCTTCACTGTGCCACACACTCCAGTTCTATTATCAAGCAAGAACCTAGTTAGCAAGGATCTGGTATAATAGTTATCTGTGTATAATATGTGGCCCTTGTTCAGATATGGTGCAGGCAGTGACTTCACAACACTACCTGAGAAGCCATGTTGTTCATTAGCAGGAATGTCTACATTTGTACCCGTATACATTATCATATGTAATACAATTACTGTTTCACAGTCACAGAGTACAAAGAATTTCAATCCAAATCGGTGGCGTTTGGAGGGAATATACTGCTTGAAGGCAAGACGTCCTTTGAAAAGCACAAGGGATTCGTCAATCACAAGCTTCTGAGCTGGTACGTAGAAATCCCTGTACTTTCCGATAAGTTCATTCAGGACGTGCCTTACCTTCCAAAGCCTATCATTATCATTCCTGTCTTCATCATTTGGAAAGTGAAGACACCTGAGGTTTATCGCAAATCGATCTCGAGATATATATTTGCCGAACATTGGTGTTGGAACAGTATTGTCGTTGCTCCAATAATGGTCCATTACGTGTTTGACACAATGTTTCATCAACATACACAGTGCCAAAAACACATACATTTCACCTACAGTCGTATCTTTCCATCGCTGCGAACGTGAATAATCGGATAACTCCTCCTCATCAATGAGATCACTCGCATATTTGTTCGTCTCATGAACAAGATGTTCCCCTAGCGGCTCATCAAAATATGCAGTAAAATAGTCCATTCACACATATCTGCATCTTTGTCAGGGAAAATGTCTGTAATTCCAACATCCAAATTATGAAAAACAGGAATTTGTGGAACAAAATCTGTCCCATCACTCCACACAAAAACACCGGGTGTTTTTCGAGAGCCAATAGCGGCACCACAGCGAGGAAACCGTGGACCAGGAGCTGAAGCATGTCTAGGAACAGTAGGGGCGGGCAGGGATGGTGATGGAAAATCCCTCGATGTTGAGGGTCTTTGCTCATGTGTTGCCATGCGGTGCCGCATGGCTTGGCCAGATGCTGCTGACGCGACAAATTGTCGCTTGGCAACACCGCACACTCCTCCACTGGCACTAGCGAAACTATTTTCCGATTCTAAGTCACTAAAACCGGAAAATGATTCACCATTTTCAGAATCGTCGAGCAAAACATCAATATCTTGCAAGGGAGAACATGAACTGTGTGGCCTTGCACAAGTTGGGGTCGAGTGAGGGCGAGATGCTAGTCCTAGCCCTGGTGGAGCCAGCACGTTCACACTCGTCGTCGGTCGTATCCACCTCTGAGGGCTGTGTGTAGTCATGATCAAAGTCTGAGTCGTCTATATCAGACTCATCACCATCCGGAAAAAATTATGAGTAATTTTGTCCTCGGCCAGAGGTCGCGAGGAACGCCTCGCTGAGCGGGGTTGGTCGTAGGAACTTGACGCGCTCGCCATGGTGTCCGCCGGGTAACTGAGGTCTGTATACAAAGGGGACCCACGCTGGATTTTTTTCACAGGCGGGGTTTGTTTATGGTCGGTAGAGGCTCGCCGATGACTACCCCTATCCCACGTGGGGCATTTAAATTATAGCGCTAGGACACGAAATCATATATAAATAATGTGCGCGGTTTCGGTTTTGTCACTGATATATATATGCTATGTGTGGTTTGAGGGCTAATCTAGAAAACTAGAAAAAATAGCTGAGGGAATTTTCATTCCCTCACAGCAGCAGGCCTGTTGAGAAGTGCACTCCAGCTTAGAGTGACCCTCGCCACCACACAAGGGACAGAATGAGATAGGACTAGAGCATTTGAGGGCACCATGCCCAAACCTCCTGCACTTATTGCAGAGCCAATGAGTTGGAATATACTCCTGAACGGAGCATCTGACACCAGCAAGAATGACAGAGGGTGGAAGGGTCCTACCATCAAAGGTAATCTTCACAACCCGAAGGGGCAGACGGCGATGACCACGAGGGGGACGATTAAACGTATCCACCTGAAGGACAGAATGACCCTGGGGCTCGAGGATATTTATTTATTTATTTATTTTATTTATTTATATTGTGGCAGGAAAGTGTAGAAGTGTAGGTGTTCGGCAGTCCTCATAATGGCTGTTGTCAATGCCTATCACATGTTAGAAAAAAAAGATCGACTGCTTGGCTGTTGTCTGTGGTAAAGTAAGGGAAGACACGCAAAACACATTTTATGAATAATGAAACTTTAATTAACTTTAAAAATTATGAATAAGACAATTCCTTGGCTATATACAGTGCAAACCAACAAGTAAAAAAATATAACATAAAAATTAAGAAAAGGGTGACGTTACTCTACAAATAAAATAAAGACAGAAAAATGATTAACAGGTGCTGAGAATATAGCGCTAGCTGAGAACCTCCACCAATAAACAGAGCGTATATCAGTTGGTTGTTCACAGCTTGAGAGCACAAGGATATTCTAACTTCAATGACTGGTTCAGGCCCAGACATCAGCTAGGTAGAGGGCGCTGAGGTGCAGTGGTGCAGATGTCGATTCACCAATCAGAAGCAGGCAGGCTGGAAATGGTAGTTTGGTGATCGGCGACGAGGGAGGGTGGAGAGCAAGTGTGATTATACGTTTGCGCCTGGCAAAACGTATTTGACTCAATATTTACTACACTTGCTTGTAGTATTTAGACGTTTTAGATGTACTGAAGTAGCTTGATGGTAGGAAAGAGCAGGCCTAATCTCTCTTGAAGGAGATTATCGTAACTAATATACAAGAAGGTACATTGGGTTTGTGAGAATACATAGCATAGTATTTACAATCTTGTAAAGCCTCTAGTACGCGCAGCGTTTCAGGCCGGTCCTTAATCTAACAGATAATTTTAATTAGGTAAATTCTAGCAGAATTAATATAATGATAACAAATACATCGCAAGAAAAAAAATATGCTTGATATCCTCGTGGCAGTCTGAGATTTCTAACACCAGTTGCAACATGGTTCGAGAGAACAGTGCCAACACTGGCATTTAACCGAGCGTTCTTGGAGACCTGAACAAGGGTCTCGCCAATGCAGGATAAGGCGGCCAAGCCGGTGGCTGCATCCTGAGAAGGAGCAGCAACGACACAGGTATCAAGGCAGGTGGGGTTGCAGATAACAGAGGCATCTACTGAATCTACAAGATTCCTATGAAGGGAAAAATCGTCAGTAGTATTCGAATCTAAAGGATGGAGGTCAAAGTACTTAGGCCACGTAGCAGGACCAAACAAAGCATGGAATGAATTAGTATGGGAAGGGAGCATACGAGAGCGGCCGTGGCGGGGACTGCGATGAGAACCTTTAGAGAGAGGTGGGTCATAAGGCGCAGTAGTCACAATCAGAGAAGGAGCCATGCAAGGGGACGAAGCGGTCACCACAGCAGGCTTGGGGCTCAACCCAACCACAGAGGAGGGAGGGGAGCAGGGAGGAAGAGTCCAGTCTGGGCCTAAACCGGGCCCTGTAGCAGGGACTACAGAGCTCGGTCTTCCAGGACGGTCCAACTCAGGGGACTGGTCGCCAACCCCATGAGACTGGGTAAGAAAAGTCGTGTCGTCATCCATGCAGCAAGCAATTTCAAAGGTTTGGGACCTGGAACCAAGGGATACCACCTACCAGGGCAGCTAGGGAGGCCGAGCGCGGGCTAGTGCTGGACGGGTGCGTCGTCCCCAGCGGAGCTCCCCCTTTTCAACAAGGGAGTCCTACTACATCGTCCATTCTCCCACACTGGTGCTAAGACCCATTCCCCCTATCGCCCCAGCCTGGACACCCAACCATCCACTCAGCACGGCCCCTCACGGGCTACTCCTCCAGCGGGTGGTCCGATGGCTCACAAGGCCCCTACGTGGTGCCCTTTAACACAAACACCACCTAAAGAGGGGACAAAGGCAACCCACACCGGTCCCAGGGAGGTGTTCGTGAGCCCCTCACCTTGACAAGGAGGCACCACAGAAGGGAAGAAAGGTAATAGTCAAAAGGGTCAATAAAGTGGATATGCAGATGGTGCCACCTAGAGGACCGTATTTCACTAATAATGATAATGTTAGTATGTTATTATGCTGCATTTTATTATATATCACATAAATACATTGCCCAATGGCAATATTTCATATGTCCCTTTGTACGAAAATCTCACAACCACTTATTTTCCCCTGCCTTATTTCTATGCGGATTCTTTTGTGACTTCAACATCTTGGAGAATGCATATCCGATACTAAGCATGTGAAGTTGGAATGAAATTGGTCAACATGTTAATTAAACAATATCTGTTACCGGGCTGGCACGCGGTTTACTTAGGGGTCATGCACCCGGCGTGCGGGCGAGCGTGCGGGCAAGCACGCGGTGACACCTAAATGTGTATACTCGTTTCAGCTTTCTCACGTTAATTCTCGTGCTACGTCGCTCGTTTTGGTATCATTGTGTTCGCAATTAAATTCCCTACAGGTGTGTATAAATATAATGTCCAAAAGCCTGGCGTGACCCCCAAACAGCAAAGCCTAAAGTCGGCAAAAGTTACCCGTGAGCGCACAAAATCCGTAAAATGTGCATACTCGTTCCATTTTTCTCACCTTAATTCTCGTGCTACGTTGCTCGTTTTGATATCATTGTGTTCGCAATTAAATTCCCTACAGATGTGTATGAATATAATGTACAAAAGTTTGGACTGCCTCCCCCGCAGAAAAGCCTAAAGTTACCCGTGAATGAGCACCAATTTGAACACTGCAACCTAATGTGTATACTCGTTCAGTTTGATAACGTCAATTTTCGTGTTACGTTTTCATTTTGGTATCACATTGTTCGCAATAAAAAGGCGCGAATTTTAAAACTAGTCCCATAAGAATAGAGCAATAACTGGAATTTTAACAAACATTTTAATTCTGGAAGCTCATCATCACTAAATTATTTATATCTTTCCAGTGTTCTGACATAAATTTTTGTGTCACATCTTTCATTTTGGTATCAAATTGTTCGCGACGTAAAGGCGCGCAACTTAAAACTAGTCCCAACATAATAGCATAATAAATAGAATTTTAACAAATATTTAAAAATTTTGACCAAAAGCCTATTTATAATCATATAAGTGTTCGGACATCAAGTTTCATGTTACATCTTTCATTTTGGCATCAAATTGTGCGCATTCTAAAGGCGCTTATTTTGGTACTATCCCAAAGTCGATTGGATGAAAAATGAATTTTATACAAATATTTTTTTGTAGTGGACGCAAGTCCGGTCCAAAGTTAGCATTCAGGAGAAAAATAATGGACGCGAGTCCGGTCCAAAGTTACCGATAGTGTATTAATCAACCACAGGTGGCAGAGGTTGTGACTTTTTTTAGGGGGGGGGTCCGATTTATTTACAGATTTCAAACTCTATTCTCTTTGTCTCTTTTGGTTGTATTAATGAATGAGAACCAGATTGGGGTTCTATCACTTATGTATGGACATTAAAGGTACTGCAAAATACTTGCTTCTTATCCCAAACCAATCCCTATACTTTGTTTTTTGGGGGATTATTTTTTCTTTACTTCATTTCATACTTCATTTTCATTTACTTCATATTATTTCAACACATTGATCTACAACTTTCACATATTCGAGTACGAATGCCAAGCAATGTTTATTAACACATACAAGAAAATTAATTACTTAGAACTTACATAGTCTTTTGGCGATAACTTCAATTATCTCTAAAACAGGAATTTCAACTTTCAGACACTGTCAAAAATTCAGTTTCTTACCGATTCTCACCATTTTTACGTATTATGTGCAAAGTTTTTAGTTCTAAGATTTTCTTGTTTTCGTTTAGTCATAAATCCATAACGTTTGGAGTTATAATTTGTTTGCGTCCAAATTTTGAACATATTTGGATGGCAATATTGAAAAAATGTTTTACAGTAAACTATACTCTCAAACAATATTTTGCTATAAGAAACATGAACGTTATATGAAATTCTGAAACCATGATAAATAAAATAACAATTGGTTACATATTAATATTTTGACACCAAATTTGAAATTGTGATTTTTTTATTTACTTTTTTTTAGCTTTTTTCTGTTCATGGTATGATGTTGATCCATTCGGAAAAAATTGGAGCATTTACTATGAAGATACTATTGACAAAAAATTGTGTGTGAGGAAGTTTTGGTACACAAGCACCAGGCTTAATTGTCAAACTGGTACTTATAAAAATGGAAAGGTATCGATTTATTTATTTCCAAACAAAATTCTAGTGGTGTCAATGACTAATTATACTATAGCCCGTGCTACATGGACACTTCGTTCTGAGTAGATGAATCTAAAACAACAGACAAATTGTGAGTCATCATCTACATGGTTGTTTGGTGTGGTCATAAGTGTAGTGTGTGGGAGTGATATCACATATATTGTGCACTGTATGCTACAATGAATATGTTTCAATGTGACATAAACTTGGTACCTTTTTGTTTGTCTTTGTTTTGCGCCCTTATAAGCATTGTGTATTGAGAGACACCATATTTGATGTCTATAATGGTAGTTTGTTATCATAGGTGTTTTGAAACATGTCACACATTAAGTATATTGCAATCGTTTGATGCCATAATTGAAATGTGTTTTGGGACACTATTTGAATTCTGTAACACCTTAACTTGTGTGTTATATGTTCAACACGTGACGTAGTGTTATGTGTCATACATGTAGAGTATTGAGTGATACCATAAATGTATTACGTTGTGTGTCACTCTATATGTTCTGTAATGTGTCACTTGAACAATTAGGTAATTTGCTTGCTCATATACATAGTGAATTATGTAGCGAAATATATGTAATATGTTGCACTACATTATGATTATTACTGAGTGCATATTTTTATGAATAATAAATGTTGAACATTTATTGTCTCTTAGACAGGCTGGGGAACTTTGACACCATTAGTACTACATATTATATTATAAAATTAATATATTTTGTTACACATAAGTTTGCTGTGTTGTGTGACATGAGTGTTGTATAATGTTGGGATGCTTAAGTGTGATACTTACCAACCTTATCTGTAGCGTTGACGTCTGCTCCAGCGTTAAGGAGGTTCATCACAGTGTTGTCGTGACCACCTGCAGCTGCGCTGTGAAGGGCTGTCCTGCCTGCCAACAGATACCACAATTGTTATTATTCATGAACCATCATGATTCTAGAGGTTTCTGTAAAGTGTTGAATTAAACCTTCCTTGATGAACCACTTGTATACCACTGAAGTGAAATACCAACTCTAAATATTATGCAAATCGATTTTTCATTGTTTTCTTATTATTTTTTATTTTACATTTATATTGTCAGTCTCTACTGATTTTTTGTTTTTTTTATTTTATGTAACTTCTGTGTCCTCCCTGGCTATCTATTGGATCTTTATTTTACTTCTAAATTGTTACTATTTTATTGTATTTGCTTTTATTCTTGTGTTTTGCTTTATCGTGTATCTTGTATCGTGATCCCTCTGCATCCTATGCACACTGATATTGATCCTGATCAAAATCTTCTGTCTCATATCTACACCAACCAGCACATTGATCATCATTATTGCAAGTATTTCACAGCACACCAGGCTAAAAACAAACTTCAAAATAGCACCTATCTATCAGTTTATATCCAAAATGTTAGATCACTTGGTAAACATTTTGACGATTTAAATGCATTACTCACAGCAATAGGTACTAACCTATCGTTCATTATTTTAACAGAAACTTGGCTAAATAAAGACTATACCCAACTCTACAACTTAGCTGGTTATAAAGCCATTCATAACTGTAGGCCTAATAAAAAAGGTGGTGGCACAGCTATATATTACCGAGATACATTTATCTGCAACAGTGTTATTAGTGACAGAGATGACTACTGTGAATATACTTTTGCTCAGTTTACAATTAAATCCCTTAAATCTTCTTTGACGATTGGATCCATCTATAGATTTCCCAATACTAACAAAGCTTCTTTCTCAGACAACCTAAGGAATCTTATTATAAACAACAATCTCAACAAAAACCACTTCATTCTGGGAGGAGATTTTAATATTGACCTGGGTCAACAAAATTGCTCTCAAGTTGACTATTTCCTTAACAGCATGAACTCCTGTATGCTAATCCCCACTATCACCAAACCTACCCGAGTCACTCAAACATCAGCCACTACCTTGGACCACATATGGACAAACATAACAGCTCCCCTTGTATCTGGTATAATCTACGACAGAACAACTGACCACTATCCTACCTTTCTCATAGCGAACATGGACATAACACCACCAAAAAGCAAGAAACTTTCATTTAGGCTACACAGTGAATCAGCTTTAGACAATCTTACAGAGGCACTTTACAATATTAACTGGGATTCTGAATTCAATAATACCCATGATATAAATTCATTAGCTAACCTCTTCATCTCCAAAACTCTAAGCCTCTACAACATTCATTGTCCCCTTCTTACCAAGCAAGTAACTGACAAAAGATTAAACAATCCATGGCTCACAAGTGGCATTCTCAACTCAATCAACAAGAAACATGAATATGAAAAGAAAGTTAGGATTGGCCTAGTTTCAAAGGAAGTAGCTAAAAGGTACTCATCAATGCTTACCAGTATCATAAGAAAGGCAAAACTTGCATATTATGTGAATAGATTCAATGAAGCAAAAGGCAACATGAAAAGCACTTGGAAAACTATCTCTAGTATCCTAGGAACTAAACAACACTCACATAACCAAATAAAACTCTACAAGGATGGGGATATACCGTCAACTGATTTAGAAATGGCA
Source organism: Procambarus clarkii (assembly GCF_040958095.1). Lineage (NCBI taxonomy): Eukaryota > Metazoa > Arthropoda > Malacostraca > Decapoda > Cambaridae > Procambarus > Procambarus clarkii. The sequence goes on from NC_091194.1 coordinate 34,645,330, forward strand.
AATGAATTTAATAGTTTCTTTTCATCGGTTGGTGCTAATCTTGCCAGTAAAATCCCACAGACTCAGACACATATTAACACATATCTCTCAGGCAGCTATCCAAACTCTCTTCTCCTTTCACCAATCAGCCCGGCAGATGTTGTGTCCATCATACATTCTCTAAAAACCAAGGCAGGGAACACCAGTGAAATTCCGTCCATTGTGTACAAGAGAGCCTCACATGCCCTTGCCCCACTCATAGCACTACTGTTCAACAAATCTATAGATTATCACACCTTCCCTGATATCCTCAAAAAAGCAAGAGTAACGCCAGTCCATAAAGGAGGCAATCCGGCGGACATAAACAATTATAGACCAATATCAAATCTACCCATTCTATCAAAAATATTTGAAAAAATTATTTACAAACAGCTCTATTCCTACCTCGTAAAATTCGACATACTCAGCCCCTACCGGTTTGGCTTCCGGTCCCAAAAGAGCACCAATGATGCAATCATTAGTCTCCTTGACATTATCTACTCAGCCCTTGACAAAAATGAGTTTCCGATTGGACTCTTCATTGACCTAAGAAAAGCCTTTGATACTGTTAATCACAACTACCTCTTACTTAAACTCCAGCATTATGGAATCCGAGGCCTTGACCTTGACTGCATCCGAAGGTAGGGGTAAAAGTAAGGACTACATCCGATCCTATCTTAGTGACAGACACCAATATGTAACCATCAATGATACAACTTCTTCCACTCTACCAATTACCATTGGAGTGCCACAGGGCAGCATCTTAGGACCTCTTCTATTTCTTATATATATAAACGATCTGCCTAATGTCTCTAATATTCTCAAACCTATATTGTTTGCTGACGATAGTACCCTTATCTACTCAAACCTCAACCCACATACACTAAATAATGTTGTGAATAATGAATTAAAAAAAGTCCACTTATGGATGTCAACGAACAAACTAACATTAAACATCGAAAAGACTTACTACATCTTATTTGGAAGCAAATCATCAAATGCAATTCAGCTACAGATAGACAACATTAACATCAGTAATAAAAATGATGGCAAGTTTCTTGGCCTATTCCTAGACAAGAGACTCAACTTCAGCACCCACATTCAACACATAACTAAGAAAGTCTCTAAGACAGTTGGTATACTCTCCAAAATCAGATAATATGTTCCTAACTCTGCTCTCCTCTCACTATATTATGCACTAATCTACCCCTATCTTAATTATGGTATCTGTGCATGGGGGTCTACCACTGCAAACTACCTTAAGCCCATCATCACACAGCAAAAATCTGCTATCAGAATTATAACTAACTCTGCTTTCAGACAACACTCAGCTCCCTTGTTTAAATCCCTAAACTTGCTAAATATTAACTCCCTCCACACATTCTCTTGTGTCAACTACATTTACAAAACCCTGTTCTTAAATGCAAACCATGCTTTGAAACTCTCCCTGGACAGATGTAATAGGACCCATTATCACCACACCAGAAATAAATATCTCTTTGATATCCCCAGGGTCAAACTTAATCTGTGTAAACACTCTATGCAAATTAAGGGACCTAGTCTATGGAACTCACTCCCTAGTGAATTGAAAAACTAAAACTTTTGCCTTATTTAAAAGCAAAACCAAAAAGTACCTAACTTCATCTTCTTAGTTTCTTACACTGAGCTTTAAATTTGCTCTGTACCTAGTGTTACCCAATCTCCTAATTTTTATGTAATATCAAACAACCTTATCATTGTGTTCATTGCTGTCTTCTTTTATGTGCTAGCCATATGCTGTATTGTGACTACCAACTTTTGTCAACTACCATTCAAGCTGTCATTGCAATCAATCTTATATTGTTTCTGCTGTATTGTGCCTACCAATTTGTTGTCAACTACCATTTTAAGCTGTCATTGCAATCAATCTTAGCTACCTATGTGCTTTAATATACTGTACCTACAATTTTCTCTCATTTTTTTTTTTTTTCATTTCATGTAATCTGTTATCATTTTTTTGTCTATAAATTTTGCAAGTATTTACCTCCTTAAAATTTTCTTAGATTAAGGACCTGCCCGAAACGCTGCGCGTGCTAGTGGCTTTACAAGACTGTAATTACCATATTTGTATCCTCACATTCCTTATGTACATTCTTGTATATGCATAAATAAATAAATAAATAAATAAATAAATAAAACAGTAATGTTCACATAAACTAACCATTATATCAACATATGGATGCTGGAATTCTTACGAAACCAAGCACCAGTATTGCGTCAGATTATATCTAGTTAAACACATTTATTGCCAGTGTGTTAGAGAATTGAATGTGGTTCTCTAAAATCATCAGTATTCCGTGTGATAATTATTTATGGATAACATAACTCCCAAATAATTCTAAATCGAGAGTTTTTAGTTACAATTGTTATCAAGTAATAGTTTTTCTGTCACGCTTGAATGCCATGGAGAAAGCTAAAATCTTCTCCATTTCTCGTTTACCCCCATTAGACGGGAAAGCAATAATATTTAAATCCCTAGAATCACAACCCAGTCTTTATTAAAGTATTTCAACCACAATTGCGCGAAATAGTATTATTCGTGATAAATAATTTCTGTGGTGAATGCGGGACACGGGTTGGAGGAGGAGGAGACGCCATTGTGTGTGTGGCGGGCTCGTGTTGCAGAGTGAGCAGCGAACGCCCGTACTTGGACAGGAAAGTCGTGGCGTCAGAGTCTGAGATACGTGACGTTGGGATTATCAGCAAAAATTACACTGATACTCAGCTTAGAACGAATAATTATTCTTCCACGTGATCTACAGTGCTCGGTCAAATAATAACGCGTCGATATTCAAGCCAAACTCTCAACCACGTGTACAACATTGTGGAAGTTTGAGACTAAGACGCGATACCGGCAGACTTCAGCATACACTGCACTTATCGCTAAGTATATATTTCTTTCTTGATGCATCATTAGAGATTGTATATTTCGTGGGCAGTCTGTCGTTACATAGCAAGACGACTAAAAATCCAATGTTAGTACCGCATTAATCTTTATTTTCTATTTTCATAAATATTGAGATCTAAGTAGCCTAGTTCAATGCTACGTAATATCCTTTAAATTGCAGCTCGTATGTGAGGAGTCAACGAGCCGTTAACTACATTCGTGTTATTCACCTCTAAGGGCTTCTATGTGGAGATCCTGAGATCACGAGGACTACGCACAAACGATGTCATAGAAATCGTCTTAAAGCTAAGACTTTTTTGTACACATTTAATTGCTCCAATTTATTCTACATATCCATAATATTATCATATTGAGTATTTGCCATGTGAACTGGAGATGGATGTGTTTACTTAGATGATTGCTCTTTAATTCTAACAATCATTAATATTTTCAATTTGAATTTACCTATTGATTCTATAATAATTGATTATAATATTCTTTATTCAACAATGAACTGGTGCACGAACCACACTAGCTCCTAGACGTATATGAAGTTCTAGCAATACCCCCCCCCCCCAATATAGGTGTTTGAGGCTCTGACTTTAGTTAATTAACCATACAGTCCATTATTTATTTAAGTGATTATTCTTTCTAATATTTATCCATAGACACTGGTTCTTCCTTGTGTTTCTAATGATCACTTTTTATTAGTTTCCCTCTTTTCTCAAAAGTGGGTGGTCCTTCGTTATTAAATTGATTAATTAAATAATTAAATAATTGAGTCAAGCCCCAGATATCCCACATTATGGTCCTTATCGAACCGGATAAATATAAATATACTAATTAGTAATAACTAATCACCGTGTGAAGTAGTCTAGACTAACCACATTAATTAACTGTGTCTACCGGCAGCGTAACACATAGGTTAGCCTAATTCACACCAATTCATCGCTACTTATACCTCATGTATAAGGTAGCACTCGTGGGACACAGTCAATTACCCACAACACTTAGACCTATACCTCATACTGAAGTAAGAATCTTTAGGTCACCAGGAGCAACAGCTCATAACTTCTACAACAATTCCACATTAACACCTGCGTTAGAGTGGCCACACCATCTAACCATTATTTATTTAGGTGGTAATGACATCCATCCTACTCGACATCCAGCTGAGGTAATTAATCACCTTAAAACCATAATTTCTTCATTTAAACTCATCAGCAATTCGGTGGTATTCACATTGGTGGAACCTCGCCAACTGAGGTTCCACCACTGAGGTTGGGTTCAAATGAGGTTCCACCACTGCCAACTGAGGTTCTATCAATCGTGATGGATTATGCATAATCCATCACGATTCAAGTTGTTTCTGTAATATATTGAAATAAGCTGTTCGAGATGTCCATTTCTTTTTACTTTTGTGAAGTGTACGGACTCCAAATATTATGCAAAAGTATTTTCCACCCTAAATTTAAGAGAGGAAGATCGTGTTAAAATTGTTAACAATAGATCACCATTAAAATGTCCGACATCCCACCTGTACTTATGAGAGCACTTATTACTTGCTTCGAGAGCGACAGTGATGCTATTGTCATGCCCGAAACTCTGTGAGTATTATTGGCTTGCAGCATAGTATATACTTGCCCTAATAAGAAATAAAACTTCTTGTTCTCACCTAAATTTATTCACCAAATTGTGCTTGCGAGGGTTGAGCTTTGACTCTTAGGTCCCGCCTCTCAACCGCCAACCAACTGATGTACAGATTCCTGAGCCTACTGGGTTCTATCATATCTACATATGAAACTGTGTATGAAGTCAGCCTCCACCATCTCACTTCCTACTGCATTCCGTTTATCAACTTCTCTGACCCTGAAAAAGTTCTCTCTAATGTCTGTGTGGATCATTTGGGAACTCAGCTTCCACCTGTCCCCTTGTTCATGTACCACCTGTGTTAAATAATCCATCCTTGTCTACCATGTCAATTCCCCTGAGAATTTTGTATGTGGTGATCATGTCTCCACGAGCTCTTCTGTCTTCCAGCGACATGAGGGTGCAGTTCCCGTAGCCTTTCCTTATAATTCATAACTTTTTCTCTTAGTTCCGGGACTAGCCTAGTGGCATACCTCTGAACTTTTTCCAGCTTCGTCTTGTAATTACCTAAGTGTAGTTACAGGATGAGAGCTACGCTCTTGGTGTCCCGTTTTCCCAGCACTCTTTGTCATATAACGCTTTGAAACTATTGACGGTCTTGGCCTCCACCACCTTCTCCCCTAACTTGTTCCAACCGTCTACCACTCTGTTTGCGAAAGTGAATTTTCTTATATTTCTTCGGCATCTGTGTTTAGCTAGTTTATATCTATGACCTCTTGTTCTTAACGTTCCAGGTCTCAAGAAATCTTCCCTATCGATTTTATCAATTCCTGTTACTATTTTGTATGTAGTGATCATATCACCTCTTTTTCTTCTGTCTTCTAGTTTTGGCATATTTAATGCCTCTAACCTCTCCTCGTTGCTCTTGCCCTTCAGTTCTGGGAGCCACTTAGTAGCATTTCTTTGTACCTTTTCCAGTTTGTTGATGTGCTTCTTAAGATATGGGCACCACACAACTGCTGCATATTCTAGCTTTGGCCTAACAAAAGTCGTGAACAATTTTTTTAGTATATCGCCATCCATGTATTTAAAAGCAATTCTGAAGTTAGAAAGCGTGGCATAGGCTCCTCGCACAATATTCTTTATGTGGTCCTCAGGTGATAGTTTTCTATCTAGAACCACCCCTAGATCTCTTTCTTTATCAGAATTCTTTAAAGATTTCTCACATAATACATAGGTTGTGTGGGGTCTATGTTCTCATATTCCACATTCCATAACATGGAATGAAATATGCATTCTGCCCAGCCCTCTCTCTAGTACCAAATTTTTGTTGTGCTTGACTAGGTACGGGCTCCATGCTGGGGCTGCATACTCCAGGATTAGCCTTACATATGTTGTATACAAGGTTCTGAAGGATTCCTTACACAGGTTTCTGAAAGAAGTTCTGATGTTATCCTGCCTCACAAAGGCCACTGATATTATACTTTTTATGTGGGCTTCCGGAGGCATGTTTGGTGTGATGTCAACTCATAGACCTTTCTTTCTGCCCGTTTCGTGAACGACTTCATCTCCCATTCGGTATCCAATGTCTGGCTTCCTATTTCCTCCTCCTAGTTTCATAACCTTACATTTACTTGGGTTGAACTTTAGTAGCCATTTGTTGGACCATTCCTTCAGTTTTTTTAGCTCATCTTGTAGCCTCATACTATCTTCCTCTGTCTTGATTCTCCTCAGTTTTTGCATCGTCAGCAAACATTGAGAGGAACGAGTCAATTCCTTCTGGGAGATCATTTACGTATTTCAGAATCAGTACAGGTCCAAGGACTGATCCATGTGGAATTCCACTGGTGATTCCTCGCCACTCCCAGACCTCACCCCTCACAGTGACTCGCTGTGTCCTGTTGCTTAGGTACTCCTTTATCCAGTGGAGTACTTTCCCTTTCACTCCGGCCTGCATCTCCAGTTTTGTACTAGTCTTTTTTGTGGTACTGTGACAGAGGCTTTCTGATAGTCAAGAAATATGCATTCTGCCCAGCCCTCTCTCTAGTACCAAATTTTTGTTGCCTGGTCATAGAACTCAATTAAACCTGTTAGGCATGATTTGGCATCTCTGAATCCTTGTTGACGTTGCATTACAAAGTTCTTTCTCTCAAGATGTTCTACTAGCTTTTTACGCACAATCTTCTCCATCATCTTGCATGGAATGCAAGTTAGTGACACTGGCCTGTAGTTCAGTGCCACCTGCCTGTCACCCTTCCTGTATATTGGAACTTCATTGGCCGTCTTCCAAATTTTTGGCAGTTCACCTGTTTCCAGTGATTTGTTGTACACCATGGAGAGTGGGATGCATAGAGCTTCTGATCCTCCCTTTAGAATACATGGTGAAATTCCATCTGGACCAATAGCCTTTGTAACATCCAAATCAGGCAGATGCTTCCTCTCCTCCCCACTGGTAGTCACAAACTCCTCTAGTGGTGTCCTGTTTTGATATTCCCTCTCTTATCTCTATGACTTCTCCTTACACAGAAGTGAAAACCTCCTGGAATATCGTATTGAGTTCCTCACACACTTCCTTGTTGTTTGTAGTGAATTTTTCTGCCCATATCATCAGTTTCATTACTTGTTCCTTCACTATTGTATTCCTCCTGATGTGGTTATGCAGCAGTTTGGGTTGAGTCTTTGCCTTGCTCGCTATGTCATTTTCATATTGCCTCTCTACCTCTTTTCTCACCCAGATGTATTCATTCCCGGCATTCTGGTATCTTTCTCAGCTCTCTAGTGTTCTGTTGTTTCTATAGTTTCTCCACAAGCCTTTACTTAGTGGATTTGCTAGCTTACATCCTTGATTAAACCACGGGTTTCTCATTTGCATTTCATTTCCGCTTGTATTGGGACGAACTTGTCTGCTGCCTCCTTGCACTTCTGTGTGATGTAGTCCATCATGTCTTGAGCCGTCTTTCCTCTAATATTCAAGATAACAGTATGACCAGATACTCAAACAACAGTACACTGTGTGTGAGGGGATGGTTCACCAGCTCACTTACAATGGTACTCTTATGCCTGTGGAGGCCAGTACACTTGTTAAGTGCGCGGACTTAAGTTTGGTAACCAACAACCGAAACATCTAGTGTTTGGGCTCATGTGAGTGCCCCCGTCATCAGCATTCCAGAAATGTTACCCTGGCCGGGGGAGCACGTCTGTGGACAGAGATATGTCGATAGCATCATTCTATTGTATGGCTTGAAGCGAGTCTCAAGTTTGCGCGGAAACAGCTAGGCCACATTGTGGGTGAGCTGTGGGCCGCCCGCGCCAGCCACTTGATTCGTCGTCATGGAAGAGCCGTGTTGTGAGGGAGGTTGGGGGGTTCGAGTGCGCGCCAATTGCACGTAAGATACCATGTGAGGACTGCTCTAGCCATCTCCACCACTATGAGTCAGCCACCCATAGCAGGGTGCCTGATGTATGGGAATGGTGTGTGTAAGGCCAGCAGTATTAATAAGTACCTATGTGTGTATTTCTGGTGATTAGTTAGTCTCTAAAGCTTGAATTCGAAGTCAGGTGTTCCGTCGCATTGTCACTAAGCACCTGTAGAGGTGAAGTGAAGTGTGGATGAGGAGATAATAACCCTTGTTGTCATCTTGTCAGTCCAGAGGGACTTACGTCTTGTGTACACAGACGTACAGTGTGTGTGTGTGTGTGGGTATGTTGGAGCCGCCATGTTGGTCGGCCATCTTGGAGCTGCCCTAGGGGCTATGCTACACCATCGCTGATTGGATGAGAGGGGTAGGCCGCTGTATGCCTTCCTCTCATTGGTTATTTCGAGAAGGACGCGGGGATAGCCGGTGTAAGCATCATTCTGAACCCAGCTGCCACCTTGTCAAGACGCTTCAGGTACTCAATTCGGCCAAATTGAAGTATAGGGCGTCGTAGTGGCTGGACTACTCAACTGCTGATGCTTCCTGCTTCACCAACGACAGCGGTCGTCACAGAATCCGGCCGAAGTCGTCGCTTGGAGGGGTTTAAGACATTGTGTACAGTGGGTAGAGGTACAGTGATCTGGGATCGTGGGATAATGTGCATACGAGCAGTAACGGATTCATAGATCCCATACCATTGTTGATTAGACTTGCTAGTGCTCTGTAGCAGTCGATGGGAACGGGAAAATTCGTGTCAGTGTTAAGGGCAGATTTCCCATGTTTGTGTGAGACGCTATTGTTGTGCGCGTCACCTGGGTACGAACACTTCACCGGTGGGTCGAGGGTGCGAACTCAGCCGTGTTGAGTGGGAGGGGATTGAGTGTGCGCCAAATGTATGAAAAAATACCACGGAGGTACTACCGCCGCCTACGCCACCCTGAGCGAGCCAGCCACCGATAGCGGGGTGCCTGATGTATGGGAATGGTGTAAAGCCGGCAGTGTGAATGAGTAAGTACTTATGTGTGTATTTCTAGTGATCAATTAGTCTCTAAAAGCTTGAATTCGAGGTCAAGTGTTCCGTCACATTGTCACGTAGCACATGTGAGGTGAAGTGGAGTGTGGGCGTGGAGATAATCACCCTTGTTATCATCTTGTCAGTCCAGAGGGACTTACGTCTGGTGTACACAGAAGTACAGTGTGTGTGTGTGTGTGTGGGTACACACGGGAACAGAGTATACATAGATTAGCCAAGGACTGAGAGGATGTCCATGTAATAATTATATTATTATTGTGGTAATTTAATCATTTTTGATCGTCCGTGGGACGGAGTGATATCAATTCTATGTGTGGTCTTGCGGGTGTGGAATTCCAACACTGAGCGTTCAGGTATGTATAACGCCAGTGATTCCTGGCAATGATTATAGTGGAGTGTACCACAGTGTGGTCTTAATTTCTTGTATTGTTCCCAGGGCCGTGACAAGTGTGATTTATATTTATAAATCTATATATATATATATATATATATATATATATATATATATATATATATATATATATATATATATATATATATATATATATATATATATACATATACTTATATATATATACGTTATATATATATATATATATATATATATATATATATATACATATACTTATATATATATATATACGTTAATACATATATATATATATGTATTAACGTAATTTTGGTAGAATTTGGTGAGTGACGAGGCTGTCTGGAGAGATCGCCACTGCTCTGTCGAGTAAGGTAACTCTCGAGAGTGTTTATCGGCATGCGTGATCGATAAATCACTCACCCATGTGATTTAAGGAGTGAGAGATCTCTTTAGTGTTCCCAATAACGTTTGATAGCTGTAGGCTACATGTGTCAGCAGTAATTATATATATATAATCGTAGTGTCACGGTGCCCAGTGTTATTGTGTTATTTACTGTATGGTGATTGAAATATATTGACCTATGTTGTAGGGGTTATTGAGAGCACTGGGGTCATTTGCAACAGTAAGTAAGTAAGTGTGTGCAGTATTCTAATATTTGGAAATTAGAGTACCTGCCGTGTGTGTTATTGCAAAGGGGTTGTTCTTTGATGGTGATTGTTGCTAGTGTTGAGCATCACCGTATGTGATTGCAGTTCAGTAAAGTCATTGTGGGGCAGTGTTCTAGAGGGTTCATGTCCTGTATGTTATTTTACTAGGTTCTGCAGTACTGTCATTGCAACCGGATTGTAACGTAAATCACTGTGATTTGTTAGTGTGATCTGTCATTGTCGTGGGTGAACTCGGCTGTAGACGAGTACTCGGGAATACATATATTCTCCTGGTTATCTGGTAGGATATCGAAGTCCAGTATTCAGTGAGGTGATTGCGAGGCAATTAATATAACGTAACCAAGGGAACGCCCATTGCTTTAAGAGAATTTGTTCTTTGACAATTTGAGTAACGTAGAATACGTTTGGGTTAATTTACTTTCCTGCAAGCAGCTACGGTAGTCTCGAGGAGCCTAACCATCAGGCAGATAAGAACTAGAGTATTGTCTGTCGTAATTAACGGTCAGTGGGCCGGGTAATTGACGTGTTTCAGGAAGTCAAAGTAATTAACCTCGATCCTTGTTTGATTGACTCACACGGCTACATTGTTCCATTAACTGCCCGGAAGTACCGGCACTTGATTGACTCGTGGGAGGAGTAACGTCATTTTAGAATAACGTATCAACCCTGGCTAACACCTACATTAACCTCAGTGTTGCACAACCAGGTGGCGCTGCCACCCACAGGGAAGCAGCCAAATCCCGTAAGTATAGAGAACTGGATCACCACTACAATTTTGTCCCCATTGCTTCTGAGACACTCGGCACCTGGGGTAAAAGTGCTACCAGTTTTTTGAAGGAACTGGGTTCTAGGCTCATTGAAACAACAAGGGACCCTAGAGCTGCCAGCTTTCTTTTCCAGCGCCTCAGTGTGGCGATACAGAGGGGAAATGCGCACTGCATCCAGTGTTCCTGCCCGCCATCTGAGGAGCTGGAGGAACTCGACAACCTATGATAACCATCTTTGTATCCCATATGTAACTCCTTTTTTGTAACAAAGTTCAAATAAAGTAAATATATATGTGTATATATATATATATATATATATATATATATACACACATATATATATATATATATATATATATATATATATATATATATATATATATATATATATATATATATATATATATATATATATATATATATATATATAAATAATTGTGGTTGCAGTATTAGCGTAATTTTGGTAGAATTTGATGAGTGACGAGGCTGTTGGTGAGTGATAGCCGTCGCTCTGTCGAGTAACGTAATTCTCGGGAGTGTTTTTCGGCCTGCGGGATCGATAAATCTCTCACCCATGTGATTTAATGAGTGCGAGATCTCCTTAGTGTTCCCAGTAACGTTTGATAGCTGTAGGCTACATGTGTCAGCCGTAATTATATATATATTATCGTAGTGTCACTGTGCCCAGTGTTATTGTGTTATTTACTGTGGTGATTGCAATGTGTGGACCTGTGTTCTAAGGTGTTATTTAGAGCGCACTGTTGGTCATTTGCAACAGTAAGTAAGTGTTGGGCAGTATTCTACTACTTGGAATTTAGAGTACTTGCCGTGTGTGTTATTACAAAGGGGTTGTCAATTATGGTGATTGTTGCTAGTGTTGAGCAATCACCGTATGTGATTGCAGTTCAGTAAAGTCATTGTGGGGCAGTGTTTTAGAGGGTTTATGTCCTGTATGTTATTTTACTAGGTTCTACAGTATTGTCATTGCAACCGGATTGTAACGTAAATCACTGTGATTTGTCATTGTCGTGGGTGAACTCGGCTGTAGACGAGTACTTGGGTTTTTATATTTTCCTGTTTATCTGGTAGAACATCGAAGTCCAGTATTCAGTGAGGTGATTGCGAGGCAATTAATATAACGAAACCAAGGAAACGCTCTTTGCTTTAAGAGAATTTGTTCTTTGACAATTTGAGTAACGTAGAATACGTTTGGCTTAATTTACTTTCTTGCAAAGTAGCTACGGTAGTCTCAGGGAGCCTAGCCATCAGCCAGATAAGAATTAGAGTATTGTCTGTCGTAATTAACGGTCAGTGGGCCGGGTAACTGACGTGTTTCAGGAAGTCAAAGTAATTAACCTCGATCCGTGTTTGATCGACTAACACGAGGGCTCCATTGTTCCATTAATGTAACGTCGTTAATTATCTGTCCGGAAGTACCGGCACTTGATTGACTCGTGGGAGGAGTAACGTCATTTTAGAATAACGTAAACGTGGTGCCTAATTACTGTTATTAGCTACTTGAATAGGTCTGAGTATGGAAGGCTTAGACGGAATTCATACCTTAATGTAAATTGCTGAGCCAGTGTGAAAGATTGCGTATTTTAATTGTTTAATTATTGATCTTGAGGATAGTAATTAATTACTCTAAAGGTAATCACGAGTGATTACCGTTCTCTTAGCACTTTGGACCTTGTAAATCAGAGTTTACCATCGCTGAGTGATTAGTAACCGATTAACGTAAATTAACGTAACTAGTAAAGAGATTAATCAGTTGTCTGGTAGTACAGGGATTAATGGGATTTTCTCACTGAATGCTCGACGGGTAGAGTGTTGTGTAATTTCCGCGTTACTAGTGACAGTTGTAAGAGTTATTAAATTAACGTAAATGATATTGTGTTATTAACGTAAATCAAATTGTTATTGATTGTTGATCGTCAGGGGGACGGAGTGTTGACGTAAGGATTAATATGAGGAAGGGTTGCTGGAGTTGCCATTGAACCCATTAGTCATTGTTGTCATTGAAAGGCTACTGATTTTATTGCATTGCAACCGCTATTGCAGGTGTAGACTGCACTGAGGCGTAGAACAGTAGGAGGTTACTGGAGACGTGTTTCAGAACTTACTGTGTCATTTGTTGTAATTGTGATTTTAGATCTGTTAGTTCTTGTATCTTGTTGATTCCTCTGTGTTCACGCTTATGTTCGAGTTAGTTCATTATGCAGTCCGAGGGGCTGGTGTCTAGCTGTCATTGATAGTGTCACAGGAAGGATTTCGAGTAACGTCATTGATATTTCTTTTTGTTTTGTTGTAGTAGTTAGTACTTTATTTAATAAACAAAGTTGTTATGTTGAACACTGTCTTTCCGTTACACCCCACACATTATTATTGTCCTGTAATTGTACTGTCACACTCGACTATAAAAATTGAGACTGATTCAGAGTTTTGGACCAAATATACGGCACCACACAACAATAAATTATTGTTGTGAGAGCCCAGGACCAACTCATTAGATTCATTTCGGTGAATGGCGAAGGTCAGCGACCAAGTGGAGCGGATTTCAATTTTATTGGGTGTCTCAGCGTTTGCTCGCGCCTAGTCAATTGTTCATATATGGTCCTAGAGTGAGGAATGAGCATCTTACCTAACTTAACCTGCTTAACCTAACTTTACCTATCCTAACTTATCCTACTTAACCTAACTTACCTACATTACCTAACTTAACCTGCTTAACCTAACTTACATAACTTATCTTACCTATCCTAACGTAACCTAACTTGCTTTACCTAACTTAATCTTACATTCCCAAACTGATGTATCCTAACTTATCTAGTCCAACCAGACATGATCTAACTTACATAATTATTCCTGCTTGTCTTTTGTGTTTCGTCAATCATTGTCTCATATTCATTTACTCATTTCAAGGGTTAATTTCTCAAATGGACATTTTTGAATTTCAAGTGTTATTTGTTTAAGATTGGGTGTTTAACCATTTCAAAGGATTTTTGTTATATATGGGAATTTACTCGTTTCAAGGGCTAATTTCTCAAATGGTCATTTTTGCAGATCAAGGGTTATTTGTTAAAGTTCATCAAGTTGCTCATAAGTTGTATTTATTATGATTGTTATCATTTATTCTTATTCCCCAACCCCTTAACCGAACCTCTTGTAATCTTAGTGCATTTAGTTGGTTCTATCATATGTTCTTATTCCCCAACCCTTTAAGCTAACCTTTCAGATGTAGTTTATTGTGTTTTTGACGTATTTGTTGAATATATTATCCTTTTCATAACCTTTCAGATGTAGTTCTGTTTCTCCTTTGTATATTTTTACCCAAACCCACCATCCCACTTAACCTTCCTTCCTTCTTTTACATTGTTTTCATATATAAGTTCATTTTTTATCTTAGTAATAATAAAATTACAATAGTAAAGAATCAGATCTACTAGGACTTGAAATTGAGAAAAACAAGAGAGCAAGGGAGTGAGAGCATGAAAGAGGAGAAAAGAGTAAGAGAGAGAGAGGGGGAGGAAGAGCATGGGAGCACTAAGACTTGAATTTGAGAAAAAGAAAAACTAAGTGAATGAGAGTGAGGGTGAGAGAATGGGAGCATTAAGACTTGAATTTGAGAAACAAGAGAGCATTTAAGCAAATGAGTGAGAGAGAGGGGGAGGAAGAGAGAGAATAAGGGAGAGAGATAGAAAGGGGGGTTAGAAGGAGTAGGAGAAACAAAGTAAAAGAAGGTTAAGTGGGATGGTGGGTTTGGGTAAAAATATACAAAGGAGAAACAAAACTACATCTGAAAGGTTATGAAAAGGATAATATATTCAACAAATACGTCAAAAACACAATAAACTACATCTGAAAGGTTAGCTTAAAGGGTTGGGGAATAAGAACATATGATAGTAGTAGGCATCCTTCAGTCTCGGGAGACTATGGAGTTGCGCCCTAGTTGTCAATCCTGGTGCAGCGTCTGGTGTGACTGATGAGGCCAATCCGAGAGTGGCAGTCCATCCCACACCGAGCACAAACGAAGTCCGATTCTGGTCTGTCTTCCTGGTTACCGGCTTTCCTTCTCTGTCTCTTTGCCTCCGATTCCTTGGCAAGTGACTCCTCGAACTTGGAGAGACCTCGTTGAACAGACTGCCTCCAGGCTGAACGGTCTGTAGCCAGTGTCTCCCATATAGCAAGATCGACGTCCATGGCTTTCAGGTCCCTTTTGCATACGTCTTTGTACCGTAGCTGGGGCTTGCCTACTGGACGCTTTCCCTGCCTCAGCTCTCCATACAGGAGATCCTTGGGGATCCTGCCGTCGCCCATTCGCACAACGTGCCCGAGCCAGCGCATTCGTCTCTGTTTCAGCATTGTGTACATGCTGGTGATTCTTGCTCTCCCCAAGACGTTGTTGTTTGTCACCTTGTCCTGCCAGGTGATGTCCAAGATGTGTCGAAGGCAGCGCATGTGGTAGGCATTCAGCCGTCTTTCCTGACGGGCGCGGAGTGTCCAAGACTCACTGCCATAAAGGAGAGTGCTCAGGACACAGGATCTGTAAACCTGAATCTTAGTATACTCAGTTAGCCTATTGTTGGCCCACACTCTCTTTGTCAGTTTGGACATGGTAGTAGATGCCTTACCGATGCGTTTGTTTAGCTCCGTATCAAGAGAGAGGGAGTCAGAGATTGTGGAGCCCAGGTACACGAAGTCGTGAACAACTTCCAGTTTGGAATCAGAGATGCCGATGTCAGGTGGGGAGTCCACTCCTTGTCCCATGACTTGTGTTTTCTTCAGACTGATGGTGAGTCCGAAAGCCTGAGAGGCCTCGCTGAAGCGGGTTATGAGCCGTTGGAGGTCTTCAGCTGAGTGGGCAGTGACTGCTGCGTCGTCGGCAAAGAGGAAGTCGCGCAGACACCTCAGCCGAACCTTTGTCTTGGCTCTCAGCCTGGCGAGGTTAAAGAGCTTCCCATCCGACCTGGTCCGGAGGTAAATGCCTTCCGTGACAGATCCGAAGGCGTGCCGCAGCATAACTGCGAAGAAAATCCCGAATAGGGTTGGAGCCAGTACGCAGCCCTGCTTTACTCCGCTTCGGATGTCAAAGGCGCCTGATGTTAGGCCATCAAAGACCACGGTGCCCCTCATGTTCTCATGGAAAGATCTGATGATGCTGAGGAGCCTGGGTGGGCATCCGATCTTGGGGAGGATCTTGAACAGGCCATCCCTGCTGACGAGGTCGAAGGCCTTCGTCAGGTCTATGAAGGCTACAAAGAGTGGCTGCTTCTGTTCCCTGCATTTCTCCTGCAGTTGTCTGAGGGAAAAGACCATGTCGATGGTGGACCTGCCAGCTCTGAATCCACATTGTGATTCTGGATAAACTCTCTCTGCAAGTACTTGGAGCCTCTTCAATGCGACTCGAGCAAACAGCTTTCCGACAATACTGAGGAGGGAGATTCCACGGTAGTTGTTGCAGTCGCCCCTGTCACCTTTATTCTTATACAGTGTGACGATGTTGGCATCCCTCATGTCCTGTGGCACCTCTCCTTCTTCCCAGCAGAGGCAAAGAATTTCGTGCAGCTCCATGAGCAGGCTACCTCTGCAGCACTTCAAGGTCTCAGCAGGAATGCCATCTTTGCCAGGAGCTTTACCAAAAGCAAGGGAGTCTAGGGCATCGCTGAGTTCTTCCAGGGTCGGTTCACTGTCGAGCTCCATTAACACAGGCAGACACTCAATGGCGCTCAGGGCATCTTCGGTGACCACATTGTCCCTGGCGTATAGCTCAGAGTAGTGCTCGACCCAGCGCTTCAGCTGCAGTGTCTGGTCCTGAATCACCTCGCCAGTGGCAGATTTCAGAGGAGCGGTCTTCTTCTGGATTGGGCCGAGGGCCTGCTTGATGCCGTCATACATTCCCCTTACATTGCCTGTATCCGCTGCAGTCTGTATCTGGGAGCAGAGCTGGAGCCAATAGTTGTTGGCACATCGCCTGGCGCTCTGCTGCACTTTGCAGCGGACGGCCCGAAGGATCTGTAAGTTGCGCCGACTTGGGCAGGCTTTGTAGGCTGCCAAGGCGTTTCTCTTCTCTTCGATTACAGGTGTCATCTCTTCCGAGTGAGCCTCGAACCAGTCTGCCGACCTGCTGGTCTTCTTGCCAAAGGTGGAAATGGCAGCGTTGAACACAGCGTCTCTGAAGTGCTCCCATCTTTTACAGGCAGTGACCCCAGCTGGGCCAGGAAGAGCTTCCTCGAGCACGTGTGCAAAATCTTCCACCTTGTCCTGGTTGCGGGTCTTGGTGGTGTCGATGCGAGGTCTGCCCGCCTTTTTCGAGTGATGAATCTTCTTTGGTTGCATCTTGACCCTGCTACATACCAGGGAGTGGTCGGTGTCACAGACAGCACTCTGGTAGCTACGCGTAATCTTGACGCTGGGTAGACTTGCACGCCTGGTAAGAATCAGGTCAAGCTGGTGCCAGTGCTTGGATCTGGGGTGTCTCCAAGATACTCGGTGTTGAGGCTTTGTGCCGATGAACGTGTTGGTGACACAAAGACCATGAAGGCAGCAGAGTTCTAGCAGACGTTGCCCGTTCTCATTCATCCTTCCTATGCCGAATTGACCCAGGCAAGTGGGCCAAATGTTGTGCTCGGCACCCACTCTGGCATTGAAGTCGCCGAGGATGAACAGTGGCTCCTTTACAGGGATTCTCGCTATGACTCTGTTGAGGTCATCGTAGAATTTTTCCTTTGCCTCTGCTGGAGAAGTCAGGGTTGGTGCATATGCACTAATTACATTGACTGGTCCTGTTTGGGAGTACAGTTGCAGAGACAGAATTCGTTCGGTTTCCCCCATCGGTGGCATAATGTGTCCCAACAGTGCATTCCTGACGGCAAATCCCACACCATGTTCTCTGGTCTCATCTGGAGGTTTTCCTTGCCAGAAGAAAGAGAAGGTCCTCTCTCTCACAGATCCTGATCCTGGGAGCCTGGTCTCTTGGAGAGCAACAATATCCATCTGCAGCTTGCTCAGCTCCCTATCGATGATTGCTGTTTTTCGGGCGTCATTGATTTCTTGCAGGTCGTCGGAGAAACCTGGTGTCAGTGTCCTGACGTTCCATGTGCCCAGCTTTAGGGCAGTTGATATTTTCTTCTTTGGTTTGGTATTGCTTGGTGCAAAGTTGTCGGGCCGCTTGTCAGTTTTCACCCTAAACCCCACGCACCCAGTGAGGTTAACGGACCGTGGCGAGGCAACACCTTATTGGCTGGGGTTTGCCCAGCTTGAGGCGGGCGGTAGCTGCCCAGTGGGGCGCGATGACCCCTCCCACCGTCGGAAGCAACCCCTGGCGTCACACTCTTCGCCAATCGAGCAGAAGACTTAAAACCGGTAGACTGTCGCTTCCCGTGTTGGTTCGACGCTGTGAGGCGAAGCTGGAGTGTCCTCTCCAGGGCGCAAAGCCTGGGTAGGTAGATATGGAGGAGAAGCTGTTACCCATGCAGCAGGTCCCCCCTCTCCACGTTGCTGAAATTATCCAATAGAGAGGCAAATGCCAATACGCATGGTTCCAGCAACGTCGCAGGAGCTGCCAGAACGAGGTCGACGTCAACAACGAACTGCCTTAGGGGCTCCAACTCCGGATTTTTCCTCGAGGTTGACTCCTGAAGCCTTCCCAAAAACAAGGGTATGGCCGCAAGGCAGCGGAGATTTAAAATCAGGGTTTTCCTTCCCCTAGATGGGCTGCCTTCCCAGGCTATCGAGTCCCATCTACCCGGAGCAGCTGGTTTTAAGGCGCCAGAGGCACGCCCTCGCCCCTTCTCCTGTCGGTAAAAGCAGTTCCGCCGGACTTAGACTAAGCCACCCGTGCAGGCCAGGAGTTGGACTTGGTTGTCAGAGGCTATTTGAGACGCATGCCGTATAGGAGCATTTTATAGGTCATGGGAGCTCGTCCCCCATTACCACCCCCTGGCTATGACAACCCCTTGGAACCAAGAACATATGATAGAACCTACTAAATACACTAAGATTACAAGAGGTTAGGGAATAAGAATAAATGATAACAAACATAATAAATACAACTTATGAGCAACTTGATGAACTTTAACAAATAACCCTTGATCTGCAAAAATGACCATTTGAGAAATTAGCCCTTGAAACGAGTAAATTCCCATATGTAACAAAATCCTTTGAAATGGTTAAACACCCAATCTTAAACAAATAACACTTGAAATGCAAAAAATGTCCATTTGAGAAATTAACCTTTGAAATGAGTAAATAAATATGAGACAATGATTGACGAAACACAAAAAACAAGCAGGAATACTTATGTAAGTTAGATCATGTCTGGTTGGACTAGATAAGTTAGGATACATCAGTTTGGGAATGTAAGATTAAGTTAGGTAAAGCAAGTTAGGTTAGGTTTGGATAGGTAAGATAAGTTACGTAAGTTAGGTTAAGCAGGTTAAGTTAGGTAAGGTAGGTTAAGCAGGCTAAGTTAGGTAAAGTAGGGTAGGTAAGATAGGTAAGGTAGGGTAAGTTAGGTTAAGCAGTTTAAGTTAGGTAAGATAGGTAAGGTAAGGTAAGTTAAGTTAGGTTAAGCAGGATAAGTTAGGTTAGGTTAGGTAAGTTAGGTAAGATAGGTAAGGTAAGGTAGGATTGATAAAGTTAGGTTATGCAGGTTAAGTTAGGTAAGATAGGTAATGTAAGGTAAGTCATGTTAGGATAGGTGAAGTTAGGTTAAGCAGGTTAAGTTAGGTAAGTTAGGTAAGATAGGTAAGGTAAGGTAAGTTAAGTTAGGATAGGTAAAGTTAGGTTAATCAGCTTAAGTTAGGTAAGTTAGGTAAGGTAAAGTAAGTTAGGTTAAGCAGGATAAGTTAGGTTAGGTTAGGTAAGTTAGGTTAAGCAGGATAAGTTAGGTAAGTTAGGTAAGATAGGTAAGGTAAAGGTAAGTTATGTTAGGAAAGGTAAAGTTAGGTTATGCAGGTTAAGTTAGATACGATAGGTAAAGGTAAGGTAAGTCAAGTTAGGATAGGTAAAGTTAGGTTTAGGAACGTTACGTTAACTAAGTAACATTGGGCGGAGAGGATAGGTTACGTAGGTTTTGAGCAGTGTAGTTCAGAGAACAGTTTTAGGGTAAAGTGACTAAGAAAATATATTTTAACAGAAGTGCAGGTTTGGTATGAAAAGCTGAACTAGTTGCATTTTGGAGAGAAATTTTGTGACTGAAGATGTCTTAAAGAATAACATGATGGAAGGAGAGTTTCTTTGATGAACGAAGGTGTCTTAGAGAACAACTTTTTGGTGAACGAAGGTGAATTAGAGATCTCTTTGATGATTCTGAGAATAACTTTGATCAACGTTTCTCTAATAAACGAAGGTGACTTAGAGATTAACTTTTATGATTTAGAGAACATCTTTGATGTCTTAGAGAACAACATTGATGTCTTAGAGAACAACTTTGATGAACAAAGATGTCTTAGAGAACAACTTTGATGACTCTGAGAATAACTTTTATGTCTTACATAATAACTTTAGAGGTCTCTAAAATAACTTTGATGAAAGATGATGTCTTAGATTAACTTTTGATGTCTCTTGGAATAACGTTGATAACTGTATTTAACTTTTTTGATGGCTCTGAGGACAGTTTTGTTGAACGAGGATGTCTCAGAAGGCTTCTTTGAATAACGAAGGTGACTCTGAGAATAACTTTTTGATGACTTTGTTGTCTTAGAGAATAACTTTGAGGACTTAGAGAATGTCTTTGATGAACGGAAGGTTACTTAGAGAATAACATATCATGACTGAGAATAACTTTTGATAGCTCTTAGAATAACTTTGATGTCTTAGAGAATAACTTTAGATGTCTCTGAGAATAACTTTTATGAACAAAGATGTCTGAGATTAACTTTGATAGCTCAGAATAACTTTTGTGAACATGAGAATATCTTTGGATAACTCTGAGATTAACTTTGATGTCTTTGAAACAACTTTGATGAACGAGAGTGAGTTAGAGATTACCTTTGTTTTCTCTGAGATCAACTTTGATGAACAAATGTGAGTTAGAGAAGAACATTGATGGCTTAGAGAGAATATCTTTGATGAAAGGTGATGTCTTAGATTAACTTTGACGGCTCTTGGAATAACTTTGATGACTTTGAGAACAAGTTTGATAGCTCTGGGAATGACTTTTATGCCTCTGAGATTAACTTTAATGAACGAAGATGTCTTAGAAAGTTTCTCTGACGAACGAAAGGTTACTTAGAGAATAACTTTTATGTCTCTGAGAATAACTTTCATGTCTCTGAGAATAACTTTTATGTCTCTGAGAATAGCTTTTACGCCTCTGAGAATAACTTTGATGTCTTAAAGGATGTCTTTGATGTCTCAAAGGATGTCTTTGAGTGCAACTTTGATGAACGAGAGTGAGTTAGAGATTACCTTTGTTAACTCTGAGATTAACTTTGATGAACGAGAAAATACTTTTTGATGACATCGAGAATAATTTTGTTAGCTCTGAGAATAACTTTTATGCCTCTGAGATTAACTTTAATGAACGAAGATGTCTTATAAAGTTTCTCTGATGAACGAAAGGTTTCTTAGAGAATAACATTTTGATGACTGAGATTAACTTTTTGATGACTCTGAGAATAACTTTGAGGATGCGAGTAAATTTTTGAGTGTTTGAGAGTGTCTTTTGATATCTCGAAGAGTCCCCTTGAAGTCTTAAAGGATGTCTTTGATGTCTCAAAGGATGTCTTTGAGTGCAACTTTGATGTCTTTGAGTAAGTCCTTGATGTCTCGAAGAGTGTCTTTGACTATATTTCTTACTTAACGACATATAATTTTAGTTAAGAACAATGATGAATATGACTATTTTGACCAGACCACACGCTAGAAGTTGAAGGGACGACGACTTCGGTAAAATGACTATTTTACCGAAGTGAAAGGTTACTTTAGTTAAGAACAGTGTTGGAAAGAGGCTACATATGACTATTTTCAGATGAGAGAAGTGATATTTCAGTTAAGAAATGACAAGGAAACATGATGAAGTAACTATTTTTTAGTTGACTGATGAATACGTTTAGTTAAGGAAAAAGACAAAACATGACGAGGGAGACTATTTTTGTGCTCCCCAAAGTATAATGTCAGTTAAGAACAGCGATTAAAGGTATCTTTGGTTATTATTTCTTACTTGACAAAACATAATTTTAGTTAGGAACAATGATGACGAATATGACTTTTTCTGTTGATTGATGGATAATTTTAGTTATGAAATGACAATGAAACATGAAGAACACGGTTATTTTCTGATGACTAGGGAATAAGTTTAGTTATGAACAGTGTTGGAAAGATTCCTTTGACTATTTTTTGGTTGATTGGATAATAAGTTTAGTTGAGAAATGAGGAAAGTGACTATGTTTTAGTTGATTGACGAAAGATTTTTAGTTAAGAAGTTACAAGAAAGGTTTGTCTTTGTAAATTTGGAACTGAATAAAGTGTAGATTTGTTTAAGAACGGGGTTGGTAGAACTATTAAGTTGACTACAAGAATAACTTTGACATAGTTTTGCAAATAAAAACTTGATGACTAAAATTGTTGAAGGAACTGTCTTGCAGTATAATATTATTTGACAAAGAACTAGTTAGTGAATGGAAGAAACAAACTGGTTTAAAGAAACAAAGAACATAAAAAAAATTGAGGTTAAGTAGGGGAATGATCACAGTGAACATACGGTGAACACAGAAAACATGTAAGAAAAAGTTCATGAATAGAGTGAACATGCAGGGAATATGAACTTATAGAGAATATGAAGACATGATAAGGAACATAGGGAATACAAAGAATGAGCACTGAACATGTGAAGAACAAGCTAAGAACATTGAGAACATGAATATTGAGTATAAAAGTTATACAGAGAACATATGATGTACATGAAAACATGACAAAGAACATAGTGAACATACGGGGAAAATGGTAGAAAAAATTTGAACTGAGCATGCTGTGAACATTTGTAAAATATGGAGTGAACACAGAAAACATGGAAAAAATGTGAAGAACACAGCTGAATATAGAGAAAATATGCAAATACAGTATGATTATTGAAGATTGGATAAGTTGGGGATGAGAAGGTAAGGAAGGGAAAGCGTACGGTGAAATTTTGACCGTGTGATTATTGCTTACTTGGGTAAACAAAAGGTATTGAAGGTAAGGTGTTATATGACCGTGTGAATATTACAGAGCTGAGTACAAAAAGGGTATTAAAGGAAATGATGTTTACTTTGATAGACTGGAGAGAGACTTGATCTGAAATAATTTGATGAACATTGAACTAAGTGAAGAACATGAGTTGGAACTCGATAATTTGCATTTGATTTATTTGCAGGGGGGTCTGAAATTGTAGTTGAGTGTTCAAATCTCAGGGGGATTTGGACTGATAGTAATGAATTTACAGGAGTGAACTTGGACAGAGGACAAGAGCTAGAGTTTTATAATTGTTTACGTCATATTTACTATGTCAGAAATACAGAGGGTAAAAATTTAAGGGAAATTGATGGGTTATTTACAAAGATACGCGAGAAAACTAAGGTGGGGATGAGAGCTGGAGCTCAGTAACTGACTTGATCTTATTTACTACGACTGAAATATGACTGTATAAAATTTCAGGGAGATTGAACTGCTAGTAGCGAAAATGTGGTCTCTCTCAAATTTGGGTCTTCAATTGGACTCTGATTAATTTCGATCATGAACTGGACTCTGATTATTTCAGGCATAAACTGGACTCTGGCGAATTTTTGGTATAAACTGGACTCTGATGAAAATTGGGTAGAAAATGGATTCTGTCAAATTTCTGTCGTTAATTGGACTCTGACGAATTTCTGTTGATAAGTGGACTCTGATGAAATTTGAGCTTAAAACTGTCTCAACTAATTTTGCTAGAAAACTGGACTCTGCCGAATTTCTGTTGATAATTGGACTCTGACTATTTTCGGGTATAAAATGGACCCAAATTTTCACAGATTACAGGACTCTGACGAATTTTGCTCACAAAGTGGACTCTGACAAATTCTGGTAGATTACAGGACTCTGACGAATTTCTGTTGTTAATTGAACTCTGTTAATTTTCTGGCTAAAACTTGACTCTGATGAATTTTGCTAGAAAACTGGACTCTGACGAATTTTGAGCTTAAACTATTTTCTGATATAAATGCTTATAAAACTAAATGTAATGGCTACGATGTCTGTTTTCCTTAACAAATTGTCTAAGACAGTATTCGCTGAAAATGTTTTTTTTTTTTTTTACAAAATTTGGTCATAAACATATAAATAAACTTCTATGATTATTTGAAACTCTGAAATATTTTCTTGAAACTGAACTCTCAAAAAATTTGAATTTTCCCCATTAGAACGGTTAGCAAACTTTTAAAATCTCAGAAATTATTTTCCTCATAAGAATTCCTTAACTCCAAATCTGTGACTGGCCAAATTCACCTGGAACACCTGAAGACACAAACACGATATTTCAAAATCTACCTGAAAACCCTGTGCCATAAACACGATATTTCCGAAGTTGAAAACAGGCAAAATATGTCTATAGAGTTCACCTGGAAATGCTGTGACACAAACACAATATTTTCTAAAAAATTTCTTTAAGATTTTCCTACTTATTTTCATTATAAGAACTTTTAACAAACTTCTAAAATATCGGAAATTATTTTTTTCATAAGAATTCCTTACTTCCAAATCTCTGACTGCCCAAATTTACCTGAAAAACCCTGTGCCACAAACACGATATTTCTAAATTTAACTGAAAACCCTGACTCACAGACACGATATTTCCCAGAAACAAAATATCGTCTGTGCGGTGTCATCCCTACTACTTGTGTGTGTGTGAGTGTGAGTGTGTGTGTGTGGTTGTGTGTGTGTGATTGTGTGTGTGTGTGTGTGTGTACTCACCTAGTTGTGTTTGTGGGGGTTGAGCTCTGGCTCTTTGGTCCTGCCTCTCAACCGTCAATCAACAGGTGTACAGATTCCTGAGCCTATTGGGCTCTATCATATCTACACTTGAAACTGTGTATGGAGTCAGCCTCCACCACATCACTTCCTAATGCATTCCATTTGTCAACCACTCTGACACTAAAAAAGTTCTTTCTAATATCTCTGTGGCTCATTTGGGCACTCAGTTTCCACCTGTGTCCCCTTGTGCATGTTTCCCTTGTGTTAAATAGACTGTCTTTATCTACCCTATCAATTCCCTTCAGAATCTTGAATGTGGTGATCATGTCCCCCCTAGCTCTTCTGTCTTCCAGCGAAGTGCGGTTTAATTCCCGTAGTCTCTCCTCGTAGCTCATATCTATCAGCTCGGGTACTAGTCTGGTGGCAAACCTTTGAACCTTTTCCAGTTTAGTCTTATCCTTGACTAGATATGGTCTCCATGTTGGGGCTGCATACTCCAGGATTGGCCTGGAGTATGCAGTATGGAGTATCAACCTGATTTACATAATCTAATTTGTCCAAAACTACTATACCCCTACCTTTATCTGGTCTAGTAATACTAGACCAGATAAAGGTAGGGGTATAGTGGTTTTGGACAAGTTAGATTATGTGAATATGGTTGAAAGGTTGTTAGAAGACCCCTCTATATTTAAGTTGGTTGATATAGACCCCGTTTCGTATATTTTGAAATGTGAGGATAAACTAAATAGAGTTTTAAGAGGTTTGAAAGACTTTCTTTTTGATTATACAAAATTGCTTGCAACTGGCTCTAAGCCAGGCATCATATATGGGTTACCTAAAGTTCATAAAACAGGTATATTCCGATTCGTCCCATTTTATCAGCGATTGGCACTTTTAATTACAAACTGGCAAAGTTTCTGGTTCCATTATTAGAACCATTAACGTATAATGAATTTACTGTGAGAAATTCTCAGGATTTTGTAAAGGAACTTTCCTCTTTAAATTTTGAGTTCCCAACTATAATGGTGAGTTTCAATGTTGAATCACTCTTTACTAATATTCCTTTGTTGGAAACCATTGATATTTGTGTAAATCAATTATTTGCTGACACTAATTTAGTGTCTGGATTTTGTAGTAAAATGTTCAGACGGTTGTTAGAATTAGCTGTTAAAGACTGTCTTTATGTTTAATAATATATATTATAAACAAATTGATGGAGTAGCAATGGGGTCTCCCTTAGGTCCTGCACTGGCTAATGCTTTTTTGAGTTTTTATGAAATAAATTGGCTTGATAAATGTCCTTTGGCCTTTAAACCAGTCTTATACAGGAGATATGTAGATGACACTTTTATGTTATTTAAGGATCAATGTCATATTGAGAAATTTAGAGAGTATCTTAATGCACAACATAGTAATATACGGTTTACTGTAGAGTGTGAAGTGGATAATTAATTGTCATTTCTTGATGTTAAAGTGAATAACCTTAATGGGATCATCACTAATGTTTTTAAAATAACCTTAATGGGATCATCACTAATGTTTTTAAAAAACCAACTTTTACTGGTTTAGGTTTAAATTTTAATTCTTTTGTTCCTAATATTTTTTAAGAAAACTGCAATTAATACTCTACTGAATAGAGACTTTGTTTTATGTTCAAATTAGAGTAACTTTGATCAAGAAATTAATTTTCTTGTGAATTTTTTTCAAATAATGGTTATCCTGTGCATATGGTTTATACCTTTATAAGGAATTTCTTAAATAAGAAGTTTCACCCATCGTGTATGATTACTACAGTAGAAAGGGATCTTAAATATATTAAATTACCATTTTATGGCACTATTAGTTTTTCTGTAAGGAGTCGTCTGAGGAGACTGTTACAGCATTGTTATCCTCAAGTAGACTTTAGATTTATTTTTGTCAATACAAATACCGTAGGCACTTATTTTAAATTTAAAGATAAAGTGCCTAACCCCCCTGTGCTCTAATGTCGTATATATGTATAATTGTTCCAGCTGTAATGCTGGATATATCGGAAGTTCCATTCGGAACTTCAAGATTAGGATACTTGAGCACCGGGGAGTATCTTTTAGGACTGGATTACCATTGTCTAAACCAGCATTTTCGGAGATTAGAAACCATTGTTATGAGTTTAATTATTCTCTGCTGGAATCTGATTTTAAAATTCTGGACACTTGTATGAATGGCCAGTCAGATTTGAGAGTAATGGAATCCTTATATATAAAGGAGCTGCGGCCTCAGTTAAATAGCAACCTTTCGGCTGTTCAATTGTACACTGTATAGCGCACAGTAGGCCCTGTAATTGGATTTATAGTTCATTCTGGCTGTTTAATTTTATTATAATTTTGTTTAGTTTACCATGTCTTTTCCTTTTCTTACTTATTTTAAGTCTTGACATTAAGTCTTGACAGAACTTTTCACACTAGAGATGCTATACCGATGATGATACTTTTCAAAACGCTTGTGCTATCTAGAGTGGAGTACTGCTGCACAATGACAGCCCCTTTCAAAGCTGGAGAAATTGCTGACCTAGAGAGCGTGCAGAGATCCTTTACTTCTAGAATCCACTCAGTAAAACATCTAAATTACTGGGACCGACTAAAGAGCCTAAATCTGTACTCCCTTGAGCGCAGGCGGGAGAGATACATAATAATTTACACGTGGAAAATAATTGAGGGGCTGGTCCCAAACCTGCACACAGAAATAACACCACATGAGACCAGAAGACATGGCAGGATGTGAAGAATACCCCCGTTGAAAAGCAGAGGTGCAATAGGTACTCTGAGAGAGAACTCTATCAACATCAGAGGCCCGAGACTGTTCAACACGCTTCCACTACACATAAGGGGCATAACTGGCCGACCCCTCACAGTGTTCAAGAGAGAACTGGATAAGCACCTCCAAAGGATACCTGATCAACCAGGCTGTGACTCATACGTCAGGCTGCGAGCAGCCGCGTCTAACAGCCTGGTTGATCAGTCCAGCAACCAGGAGGCCTGGTCGACGACCGGGCCGCGGGGACACTAAGCCCCGGAAGCACCTCAAGGTAGCCTCAAGGTAGGTACATTAGTATAATCTTTTTATTTAGGATATATAATACAATTTTTGGTGTTTAGATTTGTTTATTATTTGAATTTTTATAAGATTTTGGTTAGTACTTTATAATTGTCGCTTATTCTGCTTGCATTTTATATACATTTTTTGTAGATTTGTAGTCATTATATGAATATTTGAAATAGTGTTTAGTATTTATGTGTTAGTTATCAAGTTTCACTCCTGTTGATCATTTCGTGTAAGTTTAAGAGTATGGTTTGTTTTAGTAGTTATAAAATTCCTCTTGTAATTTAATGGATTTTCGAATTAGCATCTATGTGACAGTTAATAAGTTTTATTTGTTTTGATCACTTAAAGTAAGCTTAAGTGTTTTGTTTTTTATTCATTTTCCTTTCTTTGATAGGCAATTGTATTCAGTATGAGTTCTTAGTTTACCAGTTATTTGACTGTGATTTCTGTTTTTTTTTTTTTTTTTTTTTTTTTTTTTTTTTTTTTTTTTTTTTGAGAGAGAGATCTGATGATGAATACGAGAAGTATTCGAAACGTTATGCATTTTAAGGTAAAGAATCTGAAACAAGATGTTCAGTATATCCCTTGTTTTCCTATTCATCTTATATATATATATATATATATATATATATATATATATATATATATATATATATATATATATATATATATATATATATATATAGAGAGAGAGAGAGAGAGAGAGAGAGAGATATTAAATATGACCGAAAAAGTAAGATTAATAATTCTAACACGAATTTTCTCAATATTTCTCATGGTTCTTTTCACTGTCAATGGTAATTGAAAAATCTGTTCTCCAAAATTCATTTTAATTTCTAGTCTGATGTGACACGAACGCGTTTCGTAAAACCTTATTACATTTTCAAACACTTTAGTTTACACACACACAACTATAACCTGCAAACACTAAACAAAGTTTAAACTGCTTTGATTTTATACCTGCATTTGGGTGAGGTGATATGTTACAACAGTTTTGGATAAGGTGAAAACAAACTTTCAACACAAGACAGAACACGTAACAATGGGTATAATATTTTGTAAGTTAAAGGGAAGAATGTAAGTAACTGCAAAGGGCCTATTGGCCCATATTTCTTAATGCTTCTATATTGGTGCGGAGTCTTGAAGTGGGTAGAATATAGTTGTGCATTAATTGGCTGTTGATTGCTGGTGTTGACTTCTTAATGTGTAGGTCCTCGCAGATATCAAGCCGCCTGCTATCGCTGTATCTATCGATGATTTCTGTGTTTTTTGTTAAGACTTCTCTAGTGATGGTCTCGTTGTGGGAAAAGATTATATGTTCCTTAATGGAGCCCTGTTGCTTATGCATCGTTAATCGCCTGGAAAGAGATGTTGTTGTCTTGCCTATATACTGAGTTCATTGAGGCTTACAGTCCCCAAGTGGGCATTTGAAGGCATAGACGACATTGGTCTCTTTCAAAGCATTCTGCTTTGTGTCTGGAGAGTTTCTCATGAGTAGGTTGGCAGTTTTCTTGGTTTTATAGTAAATCGTCAATTGTATCTTCTGATTTTTATCTTTAGGAATAACGTTTCTATTAAAAATATCTTTCAGGACCCTTTCCTCCGTTTTATGAGCTGTGGAAAAGAAGTTCCTGTAAAATAGTCTAACAGGGGGTACAGGTGTTGTGTTAGTTGTCTCTTCATAGGTTGCATGGCGTTTCCCCTTCCTTCTTATGATGTTTTCGACGAAACCATTAGAGAAGCCATTGTTGACTAGGACCTGCCTTACCCTACAGAGTTCTTCGTCGACTTGCTTCCATTCTGAGCTGTGGCTGAGAGCACGGTCGACATAAGCGTTAACAACACTCCTCTTGTACCTGTCTGGGCAGTCACTGTTGGCATTGAGATACATTCCTATGTTTCCTTAGTGTAGACTACAGTGTGGAAACCTCCGCTCCTTTCCATGACTGTTACATCTAGAAAGGGCAGCTTCCCATACTTCTCCATCTCGTAAGTGAAACGCAAAACAGAATTCCGCTCAAATGTCTCCTTCAGCTCCTGCAGATGTCTGACATCAGGTACCTGTGTAAAAATGTCGTCAACATAACTGCAGTATATGGCCAGTTTCAAGTTTATGTCGACTAAGACCTTTTGTTCGATGGTACCCATGTAGAAGTTCACTAACAGGACACCTAGGGGAGAACCCATGGCGACCCCATCTACTTGCTTATACATTTGCCCATCCAGGCTCAAGAAGGGTGCCTCTTTAGTACAAGCTTTAAGTAGTTTCCTTAGTAGTTTCTAGGGAAGTTTCTAAGGAAGACAGGGGTAGGAAGCAGGACACCGGATACAAGGTATCATTTGGGAGATGAAATACTTCATGAGTCAGAGAGAGAGAGAAAGACCTGGGGGTTGATATCATGCCAGACCTGTCCCCTGAAGCTCATATCAAGAGGATAACATCAGCAGCATATGCCAGGTTGGCTAACATAAGAACGGCCTTTAGAAACTTGTGTTAGGAATCTTTTAGAACATTATATATTACATATTTCAGACTAATCCTCGAGTATGCGGCTCCGGCATGGAGCCCATATCTAGTCAAGGATAAGACTAAATTGGAAAAGGTTCAAAGGTTTGCCACCAGACTAGTACCCGAGCTGAGAGACATGAGCTACGAGGACAGACTACGGGAATTAAACCGCACTTCGCTGGAAGACAGAAGAGTTAGGGGGGACATTATCACCACATTCAAGATTCTGAAGAGAATTGATAGAGTAGATAAAGACAGGCTATTTAACACAAGGGGCACACACACAAGGGGACACAGGTGGAAACTGAGTGCCCAAATGAGCCACAGAGATATTAGAAAGAACTTTTTTAGTGTCAGAGTGGTTGACAAATGGAATGTATTAGGAAGTGATGTGGTGGAGGCTGACTCCATACACAGTTTCAAGCGTAGATATGATAGAGCCCAATAGGCTCAAGAATCTGTACACCTGTTGATTGACGGTTGAGAGGCGGGACCAAAGAGCCAGAGCTCAACCCCTGCAAACACAACTAGGTGAGTACACACTCACACACACACACACTCAAACACACACATACACACACACACACACACACACACACACACACACACGCACACACACACACACACTCACACACACACACTCACACTCACACACTCACACTCACACACACACACACACACACACACACACACACACACACAGAAGGAGAGAAGGGACTTCGTGACAAATCGTCAATATGGGTTCAGGGAGGGTAAATCTTGCCTGACTGGCTTAATAGAATTCTACGACCAGGTGACAAAGATTATTAAGCAAGAAAGAGAGGGCTGGGCGGACTGTATATTCTTGGATTGTCGGAAAGCCTTTGTCACAGTACCGTATAAGAGGCTGGTACATAAGCTGGAGAGACAGGCAGGTGTAGCTGGTAAGGTGCTCCAGTGGATAAGGGAGTTCCTAAGCAATAGGAAGCAGAGAGTTACGGTGAGGGGTGAGACCTCCGATTGGTGTGAAGTCACCAGTGGAGTCCCACAGGGCTCTGTACTCGGTCCAATCTTTTTTCTGATATATGTAAATGATCTCCCGGAAGGTATAGATTCATTTCTCTCAATGTTTGCAGACGATGCCAAAATTATGAGAAGGATTAAGAAAGAAGAGGCTTCAAGAAGACCTAGAGAAGCTGAGGGAATGGTCGAACAAATTGTTGTTAGAGTTTAACCCAACCAAATGTAATGTAATGAAGATAGGTGTAGGGAGCAGGAGGCCAGATACAAGGTATCATCTGGGAGAGGAAATTCTTCAGGAATCAGAGAAAGAAAAGGACTTTGGGGTTGAAATCACGCCAGACCTGTCTCCTGCAGCCCATATCCAGAGGATAACATCAGCGGCATATGCCAGGCTGGCCAACATACGAACGGCATTCAGAAACTTGTGTAAAGAATCATTCAGACCTTTGTATACCACATATGTCAGGCCAATCCTGGAGTATGCAGCTCCAGCATGGAGTCCATATCTAGTCAAGGATACGACTAAACTGGAAAAGGTTCAAAAGTTTGCCACCAGACTAGTACCCGAGCTGAGAGATATGAGTTACGAGGAGAGACTACGGGAATTAAACCCCACTTCGCTGGAAGACAGAAGAGTTGGGGGGGACATGATCACCACATTCAAGACTCTGAAGCGAATTGATAGGGTAGATAAAGACAGTCTATTTAACACAAGGGAAACATGTACAAGGGGACACAGGTGGAAACTAAGTGCCCAAATGAGCCACAGAGATATTAGAAAGAACTTTTTTAGTGTCAGAGTGGTTGACAAATGGAATACATTAGGAAGTGATGTGGTGGAGGCTGACTCCATACACAGTTTCATGTGTAGATATGATAGAGCCCAATAGGCTCAGGAATCTGTACACCTGTTGATTGACGGTTGAGAGGCGGGACCAAAGAGCCAGAGCTCAACCCCCGCAAACACAACTAGGTGAGTACAACTAGGTGAGTACACACACACACACACACACACACACACACACACACACACACACACACACACATAAACACACACACACAATCACACACACACAATCACACACACACAATCACACACACACACACACACACACACACACACACACACACACACACACACACTGGGGTCTCGTAGCCTGGTGGATAGCGTGCAGGATTCGTAATTCTGTGGCGCGGGCTCGATTCCCGCACGAGGCAGAAACAAATGGGCAAAGTTTCTCTCACCCTGAATGCCCCTATTACCTAGCAGTAAATAGGTACCTGGGAGTTAGTCAGCTGTCACGGGCTGCTTCGTGGTGTGTGTGTG
>NC_091194.1:34682963-34768536 GCF_040958095.1 Procambarus clarkii
GCTCTTTCAAAAGCTAGGGGCAGGGCCTCGTCACGTAATCAAAAAAAAAGAGAAAAGTTGGTCCTTTCGTCTGTGGTAAGGTAATGGGAAGACACACAAAACACAAGTATATAAACAATGAAATTTTAATTACTCTAGAAAAACAAGACATGAATAAAGGCAATCTCATAAAAATATGCAAGACAAGTCAACAAACAAAATAACATGAATAATCACTGGCAAATGAAAAGTTACGCTAAGACAAGTTACAGTGATAGCAAAATAAAATATGAGTGCTGGAATACTGGCTTCGAGCTGCCACCTCCCTTAGTACACGAAAGCCAAGGCTTAGTCTACCAGCGAGAGATGTCAACTGCATGGAGCACTGAGATATTTTGACGAGACTGGCGCACTGCAGCCCAGACGTCGACTTGTGGTGGTAGCGGAGAGCAGGTGCGACGAGACACCAGCCAATCAGCAACAGGCAGGTAGAGGATGAGCAGTTAGCTGGTTACGGCGGTGGCCAGGTGTGCTGGGTACGATTTGCTCTTTGGGCAAAACGTTTGGCGATACTTGGTGAACGTATCTTGTATATAGTATCTTGAATTTTGACGTAATTATGTAGGGAAGAGCAGGCTCAATCTCTCTTGAAAGAGATTATCGTTACAATATATATATATATATATATATATATATATATATATATATATATATATATATATATATATATATATATATATATATATATATATATATATATATATATATATATATATATGTTAGGGACAATTTGAAATGTAGTCTCAAAGAGGGAATCAAAACTGAGCCACACACAGAAACTATTTGGATAGAATTATACGAAAAAACAAATAATATTATAATAGGAGTTATATATAGGCCACCAAATTTAGACAGAATGGAAGCAAAGCATCTATGGGATGAAATATCTAGGGCATCTAGATCTAACAGTATTTACGTCATGGGTGACTTTAATTTTAGTGGAATAAATTGGTTGAACAAAACGGAATAGTGAAGCAGAAGATTTTCTAGAATTAATTGACGATTGCTTTCTTACGCAACACATTAAGGAACCAACACGGGAAAATAATATTTTAGATTTAGTGTTAACTAACAGGGAAACACAAATTAATGACATCGAAATAGGGAGTGAGCTTGGGAACAGTGATCACAAAGAAATCAAATTTAGCATAGAATGGAATAGACCTGTAGGAGAAAATTCTGTTAAAGTGCCAGATTTTCGAAAAGCTGATTTTAATAGCCTTAGAAATTTTTTGGGTCAAATTGATTGGAAAGTCTTGGGTATGGGGTGGGGGCCGGTCTTAGAGCGAGACATGAACCCAGCGATAGGTGACGTAAATAGGGATTTCGATGTGGATTCAATACATAACTTATTTAAGAATATTCTAAACAAAGCACAGGAACGTAGTATACCATACAAATTGAATAGATCGAATACCAATGACC
Source organism: Procambarus clarkii (assembly GCF_040958095.1). Lineage (NCBI taxonomy): Eukaryota > Metazoa > Arthropoda > Malacostraca > Decapoda > Cambaridae > Procambarus > Procambarus clarkii. The sequence continues at coordinate 34,684,428 of NC_091194.1, forward strand.
CAAAGTGGATAACAAAGAATTTGAAGAACCTTATAGGTAAAAAGAGAGCTTGGTACAAAAGGATTAAAAATGGGGAGGTCACTTTAGAACAGGAATTCGTACAACTGGATAGAAATGTTAAAAAAGAGATAAGGAAAGCAAAAAGAAACTATGAAGTTCGCATAGCAGGGCAAGCAAAGACAAATACTAAAGGGTTTTTTCAGTTATATCGTACTAAGACTAGGGAAAGGATAGGTCCATTAAAAACTGAGACAGGTCAAATAACAGATAGTGATGAAGAGATGAGTAGTATTTTTAATAAATATTTTGTATCTGTATTTACTAAAGAGGAACTTAACAATATGCCTTCAGCCGAACAAGTCTATGTGGGTGGGGACGAGGACAGGTTGACGAGTTTAACAGTTTCCAGGGAGGATGTTCTTAAACAAATAGTAAAACTCAAACCAAACAAATCCCCAGGGCCGGATGAAGTGTTTGCAAGGGTGCTTAAAGAATGCAAAGAGGAGCTTTGTGACCCACTGTCAACCATATTTAATAAATCAATAGAGTCAGGCAGAGTGCCAGAGTTTTGGAAAGTTACTAATGTGATACCAGTTTTTAAGAAAGGAGATAGATCACTTGCGTCTAACTATCGACCAATTAGCCTAACGTCTATTGTGGGAAAGTTACTCGAATCTATAATAGCAAATAAAATTCGTCTTCATCTTGAAAAACATAAATTAATAATTGAGTCGCAACATGGTTTTATAAATGGCCGTTCATGTTTAACAAATTTGTTATCTTTTTATTCTAGCATTGTTGAGGCAGTTGATAGTGGTAAGGATTGCGATGTTGTGTACCTTGACTTTAGCAAAGCTTTTGATACAGTGCCACATGAAAGACTGATTAAAAAGTTAGAGTCTCATGGTATTGGGGGTGCTATATTAAGCTGGATTAGGGCATGGCTATACCAAAGGAAACAGAGTTAGTATAAATGGAGTCAAGTCAGAGTGGGAAAATGTTGTAAGTGGGGTGCCTCAGGGCTCTGTCCTGGGACCTCTGTTGTTTATAATATATATAAATGATTTAGATTCAGGTTTGAGTAGCAACATTTGCAAATTTGCCGATGATACGAAAATCGGTAGGGAAATTAATTCGGAGGAGGACTCACTATCACTTCAAGTTGATATAGATAGGGTTTTGAAATGGTCGAAGGATTGGCAGATGCAGTTTAATGCTGATAAATGTAAAGTTCTGAGGTTAGGTAATGATGATAGGGTTACAAGATACGAGCTAGATGGTGTTTAGATTGCGAAGTCGAATTGCGAAAGGGATCTGGGAGTTATGATTAGTAAGAATTTAAAACAAAAGGATCAATGCAAATGGTGAGAGGTTGTGCTAGCTGGAGCTCCGATTCTAATAACATTATTATTGCAAGAATGGAGGGATTAGTGAGGGATTTGGTGAGTATGATTGGAGCTCTGAGAGCAGAGATGGATTCCCTGCGGGAGGAGGTGCGACGGCTGGGACTTCGGGAGGAAACGAAGGAGGAGGCCAGTGTTGACGGGACCTCATTAAGAAGGACTGACGGGACTAGTATTACGAAGTCCTCGTCTTGGCAAGTTGTGAAAGACAGGGGTCTTAAGAAGACCTTGGCAAAACCGACAACTAATAGCCTTCACCTAAGGACTTTTAATGCATTTGACGTATTAGAGGACGAGTGCTGTGTTGAACCTGTTGTTCAACACGGTGGCAAAGACAAAGTAACGAGGAGCATTAAAGCGCAGGTCCCTCAAACTGCTCGAAAGGAAATGGGAGGATCGAAGCGAATTTTGGTTGTGGGAGATTCCCAGGTGAGGTATTTAGACAGAACGTTTTGTGCCAGAGATAGGTGGAACAGATTAAGGGTTTGCTACCCGGGAGCTGGAATTGGTGATATTGTTGGAAACATGAATGATATTATGACAGGAAATGGGAACAAACCCATTATTTGTATTAGTACAGGGGGTAATGATGTTGGACGAATTAGGAGTGAAGAACTAATACAGAGATTCAGGACAGCCATTGAATTAGTTAGGAGCAAGGGAGGAATCCCGATCATATGTGGCATTCTTCCAAGAAAGGGAGTGGGAAATGAATGGATGTCAAGGGCACTTGGTGTCAATTGCCGGCTGGAAAGATATTGCAAATCAAATGCAATATCTTTCATAGACAACTGGGAACACTTCTATGGAAGAAATGAAATGTATGCTCGTGATGGGGTGCATCTATCGAGAGCTGGGGTTGTTGCTGTTGCGAACTCGTTGGAAGAAGTGGTTAGAGGTGTTTGTTTGGGTTTAAACTGTTAGTAAATAGAGGTATGGGAATTGATTTGGAGGAAGGAGGTAATAAAAGTATGTGTTTGTGGGAGAAAGGAATTGGCAAAATGATCAGGGAAAGAGAAAGGCCTCAAAATAACAATTCACTTAGGGTATATTACACTAAAAGTAGAAGTCTAAGAAATAAAATTAACGAATTAAATGCTCTTGTCTGCACAGAAAAAATAGATATTATTGCACTTACCGAAACGTGGATGAATGTAGAAAATAGAGAACTATTAGCTGAATATCAGATAAATGGATTTAAACTATTTCACACAGATAGATATATTAGACGAGGAGGGGGAGTAGCCATATATGTTAGGGACAATTTGAAATGTAGTCTCAAAGAGGGAATCAAAACTGAGCCACACACAGAAACTATTTGGATAGAATTAAACGAAAAAGCAAATAATATTATAATAGGAGTTATATATAGGCCACCAAATTTAGACAGAATGGAAGCAAAGCATCTATGGAATGAAATATCTAGATCATCTAGATAAGAACATAAGAACAAAGGCAACTGCAGAAGGCCTGTTGGCCCATACGAGGCAGCTCCTATTTATAACCACCCAATCCAGCTCATATACATGTCCAACCCATGCTTGAAACAATCGAGGGACCCCACCTCCACAATGTTACGTGCCAATTGGTTCTACAAATCAACAACCCTGTTACTGAACCAGTATTTACCCAAATCTTTCCTAAATCTAAACTTATCCAATTTATACCCATTGTTTCGTGTTCTGTCTTGTGTTGATACTTTTAATACCCTATTAATATCCCATTTGTTATGTCCATTCACCCACTTGTAAACCTCTATCATGTCATTTCTAACTCTTCGCCTCTCCAGTGAATGCAACTTAAGCTTTGTTAATCTTTCTCTATATGAAAGATTTCTAATTTTTGGAATTAACTACGTGTCCAGCGTAGTCATCCTACGCTGGACACGTTCAAGTGAATTTATATTGATTCTATAATATGGCGACCAAAACTGAACTGCATAGTCTAAATGGGGCCTAACTAGAGCACGATATAGCTTAAGAACCACACCAGGTGTCTTGTTACTAACGCTGCGATTAATAAATCCAAGTGTCCGATTTGCCTTATTACGAACATTTATGCATTGATCCTTTTGTTTTAAATTCTTGCTAATCATAACTCGCAGATCCCTTTCGCAATTCGACTTCGCAATCTCAACACCATCTAGCTCGTATCTTGTAACCCTATCATCATTACCTAACCTCAGAACTTTACATTTATCAGCATTAAACTGCATCTGCCAATCCTTCGACCATTTCAAAACCCTATCTAGATCTAACAGTATTTATGTCATGGGTGACTTTAATTTTAGTGGAATAAACTGGGTGAACAAAACAGGGAATAGTGAAGCAGAAGATTTTCTAGAATTAATTGACGGTTGCTTTCTTACGCAACACATTAAGGAACCAACGCGGGAAAATAGTATTTTAGATTTAGTGTTAACTAACAGGGAAACACAAGTTAATGACATCGAAATAGGGAGTGAGCTAGGGAACAGTGATCACAAAGTAATCAGATTTAGCATAGAATGGAATAGACCTGATGAGATAATTCTGTTAAAGTGCCAGATTTTCGAAAAGCTGATTTTAATAGCCTAAGAATTTTTTTGGGTCAAATAGATTGGAAAGTCTTGGGTATGGGGTGTGGGCCGGTCTTAGAGCGAGACATGAACCCAGCGAGAGGTGACGGAAAAGGGGATTTCGATGTGGATTTAATATATAACTTATTTAAGAATATTCTAAACAAAGCACAGGAACGTAGTATACAATACAAATTGAATAGATCGAATACTAATGACCCAAAGTGGATAACAAATAATTTAAAGAACCTTATAGGTAAAAGGAGAGCTTGGTACAAAAGGATTAAGAATGGGGAATTCAGGTTAGAACAGGAATTCATACAACTGGTTAGAAATGTTAAAAAAGAGATTAGGAAAGCAAAAAGAAACTATGAAGTTCGCATAGCAGAGCAAGCAAAGTCAAATCCTAAAGGGTTTTTTCAGTTATATCGAACTAATACTAGGGAAAGGATAGGTCCATTAAAATCTGAGACAGGTCAAATAACGGATAATGACAAGGAGATGAGTAGTATTTTTAACAAATATTTTATATCTGTATTTACTAAAGAAGAACTTAACAATATGCCTTCAGCCGAACAAGTCTATGTGGGTGGGGATGAGGACAGGTTGACTAGTTTAGCAGTTACCAGGGAGGATGTAATTAAACAATTAGAAAAACTAAAACCAAACAAATCCCCAGGGCCGGATGAAGTGTTTGCCAGGGTGCTTAAAGAATGCAAAGAGGAGCTTTCCGAGCCACTGTCTACCATGTTTAATAAATCAATAGAGTCAGGCAGAGTGCCAGAGTCATGGAAGGTAGCTAATGTGGTCCCAATTTTTAAGAAAGGAGATAGATCACTTGCGTCAAACTACCGGCCAATTAGCCTAACGTCTATTGTGGGAAAGTTACTTGCATCAATAATTGCAAATACAATTCGTCTCCATCTTGAAAAACATAAATTAATAAATGAGTCGCAACATGGTTTTACAAATGGCCGTTCATGTTTAACAAATTTGCTAATTTTTTATTCCAGCATAGTTAAGGCAGTTGATAGTGGTAAGGATTGTGATGTTGTGTACCTTGACTTTAGCAAAGCTTTTGATACAATGCCACATGAAAGACTAATTAAAAAAATAGGAGCTCATGGTATTGGGGGTGCTATATTAACTTGGATTAGGGCATGGCTATTCCAAAGGAAACAGAGAGTTAGTATAAATGGGGTTAAGTCAGAGTGGGATAATGTTGTTAGTGGAGTACCTCAGGGCTCTGTCCTGGGAGCACTGTTGTTTATAATATATATAAATGATTTAGGTTCAGGTTTGAGTAGCAACATTTGCAAATTTGCCGGTGATACGAAAATCGGTAGGGAAATTAATTCGGAGGAGGATTCACTATCACTTCAAGTTGATCTAGATAGGGTTTTGAAATGATCAAATGATTGGCAAATGCAGTTTAATGCTGATAAATGTAAAGTTCTGAGGCTAGGTAATGATGATAGAGTTACAAGATACGAGAGATGGTGTCCAGTCAGGTGCAGTCACAGTGAGAGGTTGTGTTAGCCGGAGCTCCGATTCTAATAACATTATTATTGCAATAATGGAAGGATTAGTAAAAGATTTGGTGAGTCTGGTTGGAGCGCTGAGAGCAGAGATGGATTCCCTGCGGGAGGAGGTACGACGGCTACGACTTCGGGAGGAAACGAAGGAGGAGGCCAGTATCGATGGGACCTCATTAAGGAGGACTGACGGGACCAGTATTAAGAAGACCTCGTCTTGGCAAGTTGTGAAAGACAGGGGTCTTAAGAAGACCTTGGCTAAACCGACAACTAATTGCCTACACCTAAGGACTTTTAACGCATTTGACATATTAGAGGACGAGTGCTGTGTTGAACCTGTTGTTCAACGAGGTGGCAAAGACAAAGTAACGAGGAGCATTGAAGCGCAGGTCCCTTAAACTGCTCGAAAGGAATAGGTAGAATCGAAGCGAATTTTGGTTGTGGGAGATTCCCAGGTGAGGTATTTAGACAGAACGTTTTGTGCCAGAGATAGGGGGAACAGATTAAGGGTTTGCTATCCGGGAGCTGGAATTGGTGATATTGTTGGAAACATGAATGATATTATGACAGGAAATGGAAACAAACCCATTATTTGTATTAGTGCAGGGGGTAATGATGTTGGACGAGTTAGGAGTGAGGAACTAATACAGAGATTCAGGACAGCCATTGAATTAGTTAGGAGCAAGGGAGGAATCCCGATCATATGTGGCATTCTTCCAAGAAAGGGAGTAGGAAATGAATGGATATCAAGGGCACTTGGTGTCAATTGCCGGCTGGAAAGATATTGCAAATCAAATGCAATATCTTTCATAGACAACTGGGAACACTTCTATGGAAGAAATGAAATGTATGCTCGTGATGGGGTGCATCTATCGAGAGCTGGGGTTGTTGCTGTTGCGAACTCGTTGGAAGAAGTGGTTAGAGGTGTTTGTTTGGGTTTAAACTGTTAGTAGATAGAGGTATGGGAATTGATTTGGAAGAAGGAGGTAATAAAAGTATGTGTTTGTGGGGGAAAGGAATTTGCAAAATGATCAGAGAAAGAGAAGGGCCTCAAAATAACAATTCACTTAGGGTATATTACACTAACAGTAGAAGTCTAAGAAATAAAATTAACGAATTAAATGCTCTTGTCTGCACAGAATAAATAGATATTATTGCACTTACCGAAACGTGGATGAATGTAGCAAATAGAGAACTATTAGCTGAATATCAAATAAATGGATTTAAACTATTTCACACAGATAGATATATTAGACGAGGAGGGGGAGTAGCCATATATGTTAGGAACAATTTGAAATGTAGTCTCAAAGAGGGAATCAAAACTGAGCCACACACAGAAACTATTTGGATAGAATTATACGAAAAAGGAAATAATATTATAATAGGAGTTATATATAGGCCACCAAATTTAGACAGAATGGAAGCAAAGCATCTATGGGATGAAATATCTAGGGCATCTAGATCTAACAGTATTTACGTCATGGGTGACTTTAATTTTAGTGGAATAAACTGGTTGAACAAAACAGGGAATAGTGAAGCAGAAGATTTTCTAGAATTAATTGACGATTGCTTTCTTACGCAACACATTAACGAACCAACACGGGAAAATAATGATCGGTAAATACTGGTTCGGTAAATACTGGTTCGGTAAATACTGGTTCGGTAACAGGGTTGTTGATTTGTGGAACCAATTACCACGTAACGTGGTGGAGGTGGGGTCCCTCGATTGTTTCAAGCGCGGGTTGGACAAGTATATGAGTGGGATTGGGTGGTTATAGATAGGAGCTGCCTCGTATGGGCCAATAGGCCTTCTGCAGTTACCTTTGTTCTTATGTTCTTATGTTCTAAATAATATTTTAGATTTAGTGTTAACTAACAGGGAAACACAAGTTAATGACATCGAAATAGGGAGTGAGCTAGGGAACAGTGATCACAAAGAAATCAAATTTAGCATAGAATGGAATAGACCTGTAGGAGAAAATTCTGTTAAAGTGCCAGATTTTCGAAAAGCTGATTTTAATAGCCTTAGAAATTTTTTGGGTCAAATTGATTGGAAAGTCTTGGGTATGGGGTGGGGGCCGGTCTTGATAACAAAGAATTTGAAGAACCTTATAGGTAAAAAGAGAGCTTGGTACAAAAGGATTAAAAATGGGGAGGTCACTTTAGAACAGGAATTCGTACAACTGGATAAGAACATAAGAACATAAGAACAAAGGTAACTGCAGAAGGCCTATTGGCCCATACGAGGCAGCTCCTATTCTATAACCACCCAATCCCACTCATATACTTGTCCAACCCGTGCTTGAAACAATCGAGGGACCCCACCTCCACAATGTTACGCGGCAATTGGTTCCACAAATCAACAACCCTGTTACTGAACCAGTATTTACCCAAGTCTTTCCTAAATCTAAACTTATCCGATTTATATCCATTGTTTCGTGTTCTGTCCTGTGTTGATACTTTTAATACCCTATTAATATCCCCCCGGTTATGTCCATTCATCCACTTGTAAACCTCTATCATGTCACCCCTAACTCTTCGCCTTTCCAGTGAATGCAACTTAAGCTTTGTTAATCTTTCTTCATATGAAAGATTTCTAATTTGGGGAATTAACTTAGTCATCCTACGCTGGACACGTTCAAGTGAATTTATATCCATTCTATAATATGGCGACCAAAACTGAACTGCATAATCTAAATGGGGCCTAACTAGAGCAAGATATAGCTTGAGAACCACACCAGGTGTCTTGTTACTAACGCTGCGATTAATAAATCCAAGTGTCCGATTTGCCTTATTACGAACATTTATGCATTGATCCTTTTGTTTTAAATTCTTACTAATCATAACTCCCAGATCCCTTTCGCAATCACAACACCATCTAGCTCGTATCTTGTAACTCTATCATCATTACCTAACCTCAGAACTTTACATTTATCAGCATTAAACTGCATCTGCCAATCCTTTGACCATTTCAAAACCCTATCTAGATCAACTTGAAGTGATAGTGAGTCCTCCTCCGAATTAATTTCCCTACCGATTTTCGTATCATCGGCAAATTTGCAAATGTTGCTACTCAAACCTGAATCTAAATCATTTATATATATTATAAACAACAGAGGTCCCAGGACAGAGCCTTGAGGCACTCCACTTACAACATTTTCCCACTCTGACTTGATTCCATTTATACTAACTCTCTGTTTCCTTTGGTATAGCCATGCCCTAATCCAGCTTAATATAGCACCCCCAATACCATGAGACTCTATCTTTTTAATCAGTCTTTCATGTGGCACTGTATCAAAAGCTTTGCTAAAGTCAAGGTATACAACATCGCAATCCTTACCACTATCAACTGCCTCAACAATGCTAGAATAAAAAGATAACAAATTTGTTAAACATGAACGGCCATTTATAAAACCATGTTGCGACTCAATTATTAATTTATGTTTTTCAAGATGAAGACGAATTTTATTTGCTATTATAGATTCGAGTAACTTTCCCACAATAGACGTTAGGCTAATTGGTCGATAGTTAGACGCAAGTGATCTATCTCCTTTCTTAAAAACTGGTATCACATTAGCAACTTTCCAAAACTCTGGCACTCTGCCTGACTCTATTGATTTATTAAATATGGTTGACAGTGGGTCACAAAGCTCCTCTTTGCATTCTTTAAGCATCCTGGCAAACACTTCATCCGGCCCTGGGGATTTGTTTGGTTTGAGTTTTACTATTTGTTTAAGAACATCCTCCCTGGTAACTGCTAAACTCGTCAACCTGTCCTCGTCCCCACCCACATAGACTTGTTCGGCTGAAGGCATATTGTTAAGTTCCTCTTTAGTAAATACAGATACAAAATATTTATTAAAAATACTACTCATCTCTTCATCACTATCTGTTATTTGACCTGTCTCAGTTTTTAATGGACCTATCCTTTCCCTAGTCTTAGTACGATATAACTGAAAAAACCCTTTAGGATTTGTCTTTGCTTGCCCTGCTATGCGAACTTCATAGTTTCTTTTTGCTTTCCTTATCTCTTTTTTAACATTTCTAACCAGTTGTACGAATTCCTGTTCTAAAGTGACCTCCCCATTTTTAATCCTTTTGTACCAAGCTCTCTTTTTACCTATAAGGTTCTTCAAATTCTTTGTTATCCACTTTGGGTCATTAGTATTCGATCTATTCAATTTGTATGGTATACTACGTTCCTGTGCTTTGTTTAGAATATTCTTAAATAAGTTATATATTGAATCCACATCGAAATCCCCATTTAAGTCACCTATCGCTGGGTTCATGTCTCGCTCCAAGACCGGCCCACACCCCATACCCAAGACTTTCCAATCAATTTGACCCAAAAAATTTCTTAGGCTATTAAAATCAGCTTTTCGAAAATCTGGCACTTTAACAGAATTTTCTCCTACTGGTCTATTCCATTCTATGCGAAATCTGATTTCTTTGTGATCACTGCTCCCTAGCTCACTCCCTATTTCGATGTCATTAATTTGCGTTTCCCTGTTAGTTAACACTAAATCTAAAATATTATTTTCCCGTGTTGGTTCCTTAATGTGTTGCGTAAGAAAGCAATCGTCAATTAATTCTAGAAAATCTTCTGCTTCACTATTCCCTGTTTTGTTCAACCAGTTTATTCCGCTAAAATTAAAGTCACCCATGACATAAATACTGTTAGATCTAGATGCTCTAGATATTTCATCCCATAGATGCTTTGCTTCCATTCTGTCTAAATTTGGTGGCCTATATATTACTCCTATTATAATATTATTAGCTTTTTCGTTTAATTCAATCCAAATAGTTTCTGTGTGTGGCTCTGTTTTGATTCCCTCTTTGAGACTACATTTCAAATTGTCCCTAACATATATGGCTACTCCACCTCCTCGTCTAATATATCTATCTGTGTGAAATAGTTTAAATCCATATATTTGATATTCAGCTAATAGTTCTCTATTTTCTACATTCATCCACGTTTCGGTAAGTGCAATAATATCTATTTTTTCTGTGCAGACAAGAGCATTTAATTCGTTAATTTTATTTCTTAGACTTCTACTGTTAGTGTAATATACCCTAAGTGAATTGTTCTTTTGCGGACCTTCTCTTTCCCTGATCGTTTTGCCAATTCCTTTCTCCCACAAACACATACTTTTATTACCTCCTTCCTCAAAATCAATTCCCATACCTCTATCTACTAACAGTTTAAACCCAAACAAACACCTCTAACCACTTCTTCTAACGAGTTCGCAACAGCAACAACCCCAGCTCTCGATAGATGCACCCCATCACGAGCATACATTTCATTTCTTCCATAGAAGTGTTCCCAGTTGTCTATGAAAGATATTGCATTTGATTTGCAATATCTTTCCAGCCGGCAATTGACACCAAGTGCCCTCGATATCCATTCATTTCCCACTCCCTTTCTTGGAAGAATGCCACACATGATCGGGATTCCTCCCTTGCTCCTAACTAACTCTATGGCTGTTTTATACCTCTGTTTTATATTTAGATTCAGGTTTGAGTAGCAACATTTGCAAATTTGCCGATGATACGAAAATCGGTAGGGAAATTAATTCGGAGGAGGACTCACTATCACTTCAAGTTGATCTAGATAGGGTTTTGAAATGGTCAAAGGATTGGCAGATGCAGTTTAATGCTGATAAATGTAAAGTTCTGAGGTTAGGTAATGATGATAGAGTTACAAGATACGAGCTAGATGGTGTTGTGATTGCGAAGTCGGATTGCGAAAGGGATCTGGGAGTTATGATTAGTAAGAATTTAAAACAAAAGGATCAATGCATAAATGTTCGTAATAATTATTTGCATTAGCGTGGGAGGAAATGATGTTGGTCGAGTCAGGAGTGAGGAACTGATTCAGAGGTATAAAACAGCCATAGAGTTAGTTAGGAGCAAGGGAGGAATCCCGATCATATGTGGCATTCTTCCAAGAAAGGGAGTGGGAAATGAATGGATATCGAGGGCACTTGGTGTCAATTGCCGGCTGGAAAGATATTGCAAATCAAATGCAATATCTTTCATAGACAACTGGGAACACTTCTATGGAAGAAATGAAATGTATGCTCGTGATGGGGTGCATCTATCGAGAGCTGGGGTTGTTGCTGTTGCGAACTCGCTAGAAGAAGTGGTTAGAGGTGTTTGTTTGGGTTTAAACTGTTAGTAGATAGAGGTATGGGAATTGATTTGGAGGAAGGAGGTAATAAAAGTATGTGTTTGTGGGAGAAAGGAATTGGCAAAACGATCAGGGAAAGAGAAGGTCCGCAAAATAACAATTCACTTAGGGTATATTACACAAACAGTAGAAGTCTAAGAAACAAAATTAACGAATTAAATGCTCTTGTCTGCACAGAAAAAATAGATATTATTGCACTTACCGAAACGTGGATGAATGTAGAAAATAGAGAACTATTAGCTGAATATCAAATATATGGATTTAAACTATTTCACACAGATAGATATATTAGACGAGGAGGTGGAGTAGCCATATATGTTAGGGACAATTTGAAATGTAGTCTCAAAGAGGGAATCAAAACAGAGCCACACACAGAAACTATTTGGATTGAATTAAACGAAAAAGCTAATAATATTATAATAGGAGTAATATATAGGCCACCAAATTTAGACAGAATGGAAGCAAAGCATCTATGGGATGAAATATCTAGAGCATCTAGATCTAACAGTATTTATGTCATAAGAACATAAGAACATAAGAACAAAGGTAACTGCAGAAGGCCTATTGGCCCATACGAGGCAGCTCCTATTCTATAACCACCCAATCCCACTCATATACTTGTCCAACCCGTGCTTGAAACAATCGAGGGACCCCACCTCCACAATGTTACGCGGCAATTGGTTCCACAAATCAACAACCCTGTTACTGAACCAGTATTTACCCAAGTCTTTCCTAAATCTAAACTTATCCAATTTATATCCATTGTTTCGTGTTCTGTCCTGTGTTGATACTTTTAATACCATATCATATTTTAATACCATATTAATATCCCCCCGGTTATGTCCATTCATCCACTTGTAAACCTCTATCATGTCACCCCTAACTCTTCGCCTTTCCAGTGAATGCAACTTAAGCTTTGTTAATCTTTCTTCATATGAAAGATTTCTAATTTGGGGAATTAACTTAGTCATCCTACGCTGGACACGTTCAAGTGAATTTATATCCATTCTATAATATGGCGACCAAAACTGAACTGCATAATCTAAATGGGGCCTAACTAGAGCAAGATATAGCTTGAGAACCACACCAGGTGTCTTGTTACTAACGCTGCGATTAATAAATCCAAGTGTCCTATTTGCCTTATTACGAACATTTATGCATTGATCCTTTTGTTTTAAATTCTTACTAATCATAACTCCCAGATCCCTTTCGCAATCCGACTTCGCAATCACAACACCATCTAGCTCGTATCTTGTAACTCTATCATCATTACCTAACCTCAGAACTTTACATTTATCAGCATTAAACTGCATCTGCCAATCCTTTGACCATTTCAAAACCCTATCTAGATCAACTTGAAGTGATAGTGAGTCCTCCTCCGAATTAATTTCCCTACCGATTTTCGTATCATCGGCAAATTTGCAAATGTTGCTACTCAAACCTGAATCTAAATCATTTATATATATTATAAACAACAGAGGTCCCAGGACAGAGCCTTGAGGCACTCCACTTACAACATTTTCCCACTCTGACTTGATTCCATTTATACTAACTCTCTGTTTCCTTTGGTATAGCCATGCCCTAATCCAGCTTAATATAGCACCCCCAATACCATGAGACTCTATTTTTTTAATCAGTCTTTCATGTGGCACTGTATCAAAAGCTTTGCTAAAGTCAAGGTATACAACATCGCAATCCTTACCACTATCAACTGCCTCAACAATGCTAGAATAAAAAGATAACAAATTTGTTAAACATGAACGGCCATTTATAAAACCATGTTGCGACTCAATTATTAATTTATGTTTTTCAAGATGAAGACGAATTTTATTTGCTATTATAGATTCGAGTAACTTTCCCACAATAGACGTTAGGCTAATTGGTCGATAGTTAGACGCAAGTGATCTATCTCCTTTCTTAAAAACTGGTATCACATTAGCAACTTTCCAAAACTCTGGCACTCTGCCTGACTCTATTGATTTATTAAATATGGTTGACAGTGGGTCACAAAGCTCCTCTTTGCATTCTTTAAGCACCCTAGCAAACACTTCATCCGGCCCTGGGGATTTGTTTGGTTTGAGTTTTACTATTTGTTTAAGAACATCCTCCCTGGTAACTGCTAAACTCGTCAACCTGTCCTCGTCCCCACCCACATAGACTTGTTCGGCTGAAGGCATATTGTTAAGTTCCTCTTTAGTAAATACAGATACAAAATATTTATTAAAAATACTACTCATCTCTTCATCACTATCTGTTATTTGACCTGTCACAGTTTTTAATGGACCTATCCTTTCCCTAGTCTTAGTACGATATAACTGAAAAAACCCTTTAGGATTTGTCTTTGCTTGCCCTGCTATGCGAACTTCATAGTTTCTTTTTGCTTTCCTTATCTCTTTTTTAACATTTCTAACCAGTTGTACGAATTCCTGTTCTAAAGTGACCTCCCCATTTTTAATCCTTTTGTAGCAAGCTCTCTTTTTACCTATAAGGTTCTTCAAATTCTTTGTTATCCACTTTGGGTCATTAGTATACGATCTATTCAATTTGTATGGTATACTACGTTCCTGTGCTTTGTTTAGAATATTCTTAAATAAGTTATATATTGAATCCACATCGAAATCCCCATTTAAGTCACCTATCGCTGGGTTCATGTCTCGCTCCAAGCCTTTCCAATCAATTTGACCCAAAAAATTTCTTAGGCTATTAAAATCAGCTTTTCGAAAATCTGGCACTTTAACAGAATTTTCTCCTACTGGTCTATTCCATTCTATGCTAAATCTGATTTCTTTGTGATCACTGCTCCCTAGCTCACTCCCTATTTCGATGTCATTAATTTGCGTTTCCCTGTTAGTTAACACTAAATCTAAAATATTATTTTCCCGTGTTGGTTCCTTAATGTGTTGCGTAAGAAAGCAATCGTCAATTAATTCTAGAAAATCTTCTGCTTCACTATTCCCTGTTTTGTTCAACCAGTTTATTCCGCTAAAATTAAAGTCACCCATGACATAAATACTGTTAGATCTAGATGCTCTAGATATTTCATCCCATAGATGCTTTGCTTCCATTCTGTCTAAATTTGGTGGCCTATATATTACTCCTATCATAATATTATTAGCTTTTTCGTTTAATTCAATCCAAATAGTTTCTGTGTGTGGCTCTGTTTTGATTCCCTCTTTGAGACTACATTTCAAATTGTCCCTAACATATATGGCTACTCCACCTCCTCGTCTAATATATCTATCTGTGTGAAATAGTTTAAATCCATATATTTGATATTCAGCTAATAGTTCTCTATTTTCTACATTCATCCACGTTTCGGTAAGTGCAATAATATCTATTTTTTCTGTGCAGACAAGAGCATTTAATTCGTTAATTTTATTTCTTAGACTTCTACTGTTAGTGTAATATACCCTAAGTGAATTGTTATTTTGCGGACCTTCTCTTTCCCTGATCGTTTTGCCAATTCCTTTCTCCCACAAACACATACTTTTATTACCTCCTTCCTCCAAATCAATTCCCATACCTCTATCTACTAACAGTTTAAACCCAAACAAACACCTCTAACCACTTCTTCTAGCGAGTTCGCAACAGCAACAACCCCAGCTCTCGATAGATGCACCCCATCACGAGCATACATTTCATTTCTTCCATAGAAGTGTTCCCAGTTGTCTATGAAAGATATTGCATTTGATTTGCAATATCTTTCCAGCCGGCAATTGACACCAAGTGCCCTCGATATCCATTCATTTCCCACTCCCTTTCTTGGAAGAATGCCACATATGATCGGGATTCCTCCCTTGCTCCTAACTCTATGGCTGTTTTATACCTCTGAATCAGTTCCTCACTCCTGACTCGACCAACATCATTTCCTCCCACGCTAATGCAAATAATGGGATTGTTCCCATTACCAGCCATAATATCATTCATGTTGTTTATAATATCACCAATGCCAGCTCCGGGATAGCAAACCCTTAACCTGTTCCCCCTATCTCTAGCACAAAACGTTCTATCCAAATACCTTATCTGGGAATCTCCCACAACTAATGTTTGCTTAGGTACTTCCTTTACTTTCTGAGGGGCCTGCGCTTCCTTTCTCTTCGTTGCTTTCCCTTTTGCGCGATCCACAGTCTCTCCACAGCACTCGTCCTCCAAAACGTCAAATGAATTTGAAGTTGCTATGGCGTTTGAAGGCGGCTTTATCAAAGTCTTCTTAAGGCCCCTGTCTTTCGCAACTCTCCAAGACGAGGTCCCTTTACTGCTGGTCTCCTCCTTCGTTACTTCTCGTTGTTTTTTTAAGCTGACGCACCTCCTCCCGCAGAGAGTCCAACTCTGTCCTCAGGGCTCCCACTAGAGTCACCAGGTCCTTCACTACAACTTCCATATTGCTATGATAATATAACAACACTCAGGAGCTCCGGTTAACACAACCTCTCACTGTGACTTCACCTGACCGACTAGGTCAGGTGAAGGGTGACTTTAATTTTAGCGGAATAAACTGGTTGAACAAAACAGGGAATAGTGAAGCAGAAGATTTTCTAGAATTAATTGACGATTGCTTTCTTACGCAACACTTTAAGGAACCAACACGGGAAAATAATATTTTAGATTTAGTGTTAACTAACAGGGAAACGCAAATTAATGACATCGAAATAGGGAGTGAGCTAGGGAGCAGTGATCACAAAGAAATCAGATTTAGCATAGAATGGAATAGACCAGTAGGAGAAAATTCTGTTAAAGTGCCAGATTTTCGAAAAGCTGATTTTAATAGCCTAAGAAATTTTTTGGGTCAAATTGATTGGAAAGGCTTGGGTATGGGGTGTGGGCCGGTCTTGGAGCGAGACATGAACCCAGCGATAGGTGACTTAAATGGGGATTTCGATGTGGATTCAATATATAACTCATTTAAGAATATTCTAAACAAAGCACAGGAACGTAGTATACCTTACAAATTGAATAGATCGTATACTAATGACCCAAAGTGGATAACAAAGAATTTGAAGAACCTTATAGGTAAAAAGAGAGCTTGGTACAAAAGGATTAAAAATGGGGAGGTCACTTTAGAACAGGAATTCGTACAACTGGTTAGAAATGTTAAAAAAGTGATAAGGAAAGCAAAAAGAAACTATGAAGTTCGCATAGCAGGGCAAGCAAAGACAAATCCTAAAGGGTTTTTTCAGTTATATCGTACTAAGACTAGGGAAAGGATAGGTCCATTAAAAACTGAGACAGGTCAAATAACAGATAGTGATGAAGAGATGAGTAGTATTTTTAATAAATATTTTGTATCTGTATTTACTAAAGAGGAACTTAACAATATGCCTTCAGCCGAACAAGTCTATGTGGGTGGGGACGAGGACAGGTTGACGAGTTTAGCAGTTACCAGGGAGGATGTTCTTAAACAAATAGTAAAACTCAAACCAAACAAATCCCCAGGGCCGGATGAAGTGTTTGCTAGGGTGCTTAAAGAATGCAAAGAGGAGCTTTGTGACCCACTGTCAACCATATTTAATAAATCAATAGAGTCAGGCAGAGTGCCAGAGTTTTGGAAAGTTGCTAATGTGATACCAGTTTTTAAGAAAGGAGATAGATCACTTGCGTCTAACTATCGACCAATTAGCCTAACGTCTATTGTGGGAAAGTTACTCGAATCTATAATAGCAAATAAAATTCGTCTTCATCTTGAAAAACATAAATTAATAATTGAGTCGCAACATGGTTTTATAAATGGCCGTTCATGTTTAACAAATTTGTTATCTTTTTATTCTAGCATTGTTGAGGCAGTTGATAGTGGTAAGGATTGCGATGTTGTATACCTTGACTTTAGCAAAGCTTTTGATACAGTGCCACATGAAAGACTGATTAAAAAAATAGAGTCTCATGGTATTGGGGGTGCTGTATTAAGCTGGATTAGGGCATGGCTATACCAAAGGAAACAGAGAGTTAGTATAAATGGAATCAAGTCAGAGTGGGAAAATGTTGTAAGTGGAGTGCCTCAAGGCTCTGTCCTGGGACCTCTGTTGTTTATAATATATATAAATGATTTAGATTCAGGTTTGAGTAGCAACATTTGCAAATTTGCCGATGATACGAAAATCGGTAGGGAAATTAATTCGGAGGAGGACTCACTATCACTTCAAGTTGATCTAGATAGGGTTTTGAAATGGTCAAAGGATTGGCAGATGCAGTTTAATGCTGATAAATGTAAAGTTCTGAGGTTAGGTAATGATGATAGAGTTACAAGATACGAGCTAGATGGTGTTGTGATTGCGAAGTCGGATTGCGAAAGGGATCTGGGAGTTATGATTAGTAAGAATTTAAAACAAAAGGATCAATGCATAAATGTTCGTAATAAGGCAAATCGGACACTTGGATTTATTAATCGCAGCGTTAGTAACAAGACACCTGGTGTGGTTCTCAAGCTATATCTTGCTCTAGTTAGGCCCCATTTAGATTATGCAGTTCAGTTTTGGTCGCCATATTATAGAATGGATATAAATTCACTTGAACGTGTCCAGCGTAGGATGACTAAGTTAATTCCCCAAATTAGAAATCTTTCATATGAAGAAAGATTAACAAAGCTTAAGTTGCATTCACTGGAAAGGCGAAGAGTTAGGGGTGACATGATAGAGGTTTACAAGTGGATGAATGGACATAACCGGGGGGATATTAATAGGGTATTAAAAGTATCAACACAGGACAGAACACGAAACAATGGATATAAATTGGATAAGTTTAGATTTAGGAAAGACTTGGGTAAATACTGGTTCAGTAACAGGGTTGTTGATTTGTGGAACCAATTGCCGCGTAACATTGTGGAGGTGGGGTCCCTCGATTGTTTCAAGCACGGGTTGGACAAGTATATGAGTGGGATTGGGTGGTTATAGAATAGGAGCTGCCTCGTATGGGCCAATAGGCCTTCTGCAGTTACCTTTGTTCTTATGTTCTTATGTTCTTATAAGGCAAATCGGACACTTGGATTTATTAATCGCAGCGTTAGTAACAAGACACCTGGTGTGGTTCTCAAGCTATATCTTGCTCTAGTTAGGCCCCATTTAGATTATGCAGTTCAGTTTTGGTCGCCATATTATAGAATGGATATAAATTCACTTGAACGTGTCCAGCGTAGGATGACTAAGTTAATTCCCCAAATTAGAAATCTTTCATATGAAGAAAGATTAACAAAGCTTAAGTTGCATTCACTGGAAAGGCGAAGAGTTAGGGGTGACATGATAGAGGTTTACAAGTGGATGAATGGACATAACCGGGGGGATAGCCGCGTAACATTGTGGAGGTGGGGTCCCTCGATTGTTTCAAGCACGGGTTGGACAAGTATATGAGTGGGATTGGGTGGTTATAGAATAGGAGCTGCCTCGTATGGGCCAATGGGCCTTCTGCGGTTGCCTTTGTTCTTATGTTCTTATGTTCTTATATTAATAGGGTATTAAAAGTATCAACACAGGACAGAACACGAAACAATGGATATAAATTGGATAAGTTTAGATTTAGGAAAGACTTGGGTAAATACTGGTTCAGTAACAGGGTTGTTGATTTGTGGAACCAATTGCCGCGTAACATTGTGGAGGTGGGGTCCCTCGATTGTTTCAAGCACGGGTTGGACAAGTATATGAGTGGGATTGGGTGGTTATAGAATAGGAGCTGCCTCGTATGGGCCAATAGGCCTTCTGCAGTTACCTTTGTTCTTATGTTCTTATGTTCTTAATCAGTTCCTCACTCCTAACTCGACCAACATCATTTCCTCCCACGCTAATGCAAATAATGGGATTGTTCCCATTACCAGCCATAATATCATTCATGTTGTTTATAATATCACCAATGCCAGCTCCGGGATAGCAAACCCTTAACCTGTTCCCCCTATCACTAGCACAAAACGTTCTATCCAAATACCTTATCTGGGAATCTCCCACAACTAATGTTTGCTTAGGTACTTCCTTTACTTTCTGAGGGGCCTGCGCTTCCTTTCTCTTCGTTGCTTTCCCTTTTGCGCGATCCACAGTCTGAAGTCTGTGGATCCACAGTCGACTGTGGTCACAGTCCACAGTCGATCCACAGATCCATTAATAGGGTATTAAAAGTATCAAAACAGAACACGAAACAATGGGTATAAATTGGATAAGTTTAGGTTTAGAAAGACTTTGAAAGATTTGAAAGACTGATTAAAAAGATAGAGTCTCATGGTATTGGGGGTGCTATATTAAGCTGGATTAGGGCATGGCTATACCAAAGGAAACAGAGAGTTAGTATAAATGGAATCAAGTCAGAGTGGGAAAATGTTGTAATGGTCCCAGGACAGAGCCTCAAGGCTCTGTCCTGGGACCTCTGTTGTTTATAATATATATAAATGATTTAGATTCAGGTTTGAGTAGCAACATTTGCAAATTTGCCGATGATACGAAAATCGGTAGGGAAATTAATTCGGAGGAGGACTCACTATCACTTCAAGTTGATCTAGATAGGGTTTTGAAATGGTCAAAGGATTGGCAGATGCAGTTTAATGCTGATAAATGTAAAGTTCTGAGGTTAGGTAATGATGATAGAGTTACAAGATACGAGCTAGCTGGTGTTTTGATTGCGAAGTCGGATTGCGAAAGGGATCTGGGAGTTATGATTAGTAAGAATTTAAAACAAAAGGATCAATGCATAAATGTTCGTAATAAGGCAAATCGGACACTTGGATTTATTAATCGCAGCGTTAGTAACAAGACACCTGGTGTGGTTCTCAAGCTATATCTTGCTCTAGTTAGGCCCCATTTAGATTATGCAGTTCAGTTTTGGTCGCCATATTATAGAATGGATATAAATTCACTTGAACGTGTCCAGCGTAGGATGACTAAGTTAATTCCCCAAATTAGAAATCTTTCATATGAAGAAAGATTAACAAAGCTTAAGTTGCATTCACTGGAAAGGCGAAGAGTTAGGGGCGACATGATAGAGGTTTACAAGTGGGTGAATGGACATAACAAGGGGGATATTAATAGGGTATTAAAAGTATCAACACAGGACAGAACACGAAACAATGGGTATAAATTGGATAAGTTTAGATTTAGGAAAGACTTGGGTAAATAATGGTTCAGTAACAGGGTTGTAGATTTGTGGAACCAATTGCCGCGTAACGTGGTGGAGGTGGGGTCCCTCGATTGTTTCAAGCGCGGGTTGGACAAGTATATGAGTGGGATTGGGTGGTTATAAATAGGAGCTGCCTCGTATGGGCCAATAGGCCTTCTGCAGTTTCTTATGTTCTTATGTTCTTATGTTCTTATGTTCAATAATATCTATTTTTTCTGTGCAGACAAGAGCATTTAATTCGTTAATTTTATTTCTTAGACTTCTACTTTTAGTGTAATATACCCTAAGTGAATTGTTATTTTGAGGCCTTTCTCTTTCCCTGATCATTTTGCCAATTCCTTTCTCCCACAAACACATACATTTATTACCTCCTTCCTCCAAATCAATTCCCATACCTCTATTTACTAACAGTTTGAACCCAAACAAACACCTCTAACCACTTCTTCCAATGAGTTCGCAACAGCAACAACCCCAGCTCTCGATAGATGCACCCCATCACGAGCATACATTTCATTTCTTCCATAGAAGTGTTCCCAGTTGTCTATGAAAGATATTGCATTTGATTTGCAATATCTTTCCAGCCGGCAATTGACACCAATTGCCCTCGACATCCATTCATTTCCCACTCCTTTTCTTGGAAGAATGCCACATATGATCGGTATTCCTCCCTTGCTCCTAACTAATTCAATGGCTGTCCTGAATCTCTGTATTAGTTCCTCACTCCTAACTCGCCCAACATCATTACCCCCTGCACTAATACAAATAATGGGTTTGTTTCCATTTCCCGTCATAATATCATTCATGTTTCCAACAATATCACCAATTCCAGCTCCCGGATAGCAAACCCATAATCTGTTCCCCCTATCTCTGGCACAAAACGTTCTGTCTAAATACCTCACCTGGGAATCTCCCACAACCAAAATTCGCTTCGATTCTCCCTTTTCCTTTCGAGCAGTGTGAGGGACCTGCGCTTCAATGCTTCTCGTTGCTTTGCCTCCTCTTTGAACAACAGGTTCACCACAGCACTCGTCCTCTAATATGTCAAATGCGTTAAAAGTCCTTAGGTGTAGGCTATTAGTTGTCGGTTTTGCCAAGGTCTTCTTAAGACCCCTGTCTTTCACAACTTGCCAAGACAAGGTCTCCTTATTACTGGTCCCGTCAGTCCTTCTTAATGAGGTCCCGTCAAAACTGAACTCCTCCTTCGTTTCCTCCCGAAGTCTCAGCCGTCGTACCTCCTCCCGCAGGGAATCCATCTCTGCTCTCAGAGCTCCAACCAGACTCAGATGCTTTGCTTCCATTCTGTCTAAATTTGGTGGCCTATATATAACTCCTATTATAATATTATTTGCTTTTTCGTTTAATTCTATCCAAATAGTTTCTGTGTGTGGCTCAGTTTTGATTCGCTCTTTGAGACTACATTTCAAATTGTCCCTAACATATATGGCTACTCCCCCTCCTCGTCTAATATATCTATCTGTGTGAAATAGTTTAAATCCATTTATTTGATATTCAGCTAATAGTTCTCTAATTTCTACATTCATCCACGTTTCGGTAAGTGCAATAATATCTATTTTTTCTGTGCAGACAAGAGCATTTTATTCGTTAATTTTATTTCTTAGACTTCTACTGTTAGTGTAATATACCCTAAGTGAATTGTTATTTTGAGGCCCTTCTCTTTCCCTGATCATTTTGCCAATTCCTTTCTCCCACGAACACATACTTTTATTACCTCCTTCTTCCAAATCAATTCCCATACCTCTTATCCAATATCAACTTATCCAATTTACACCCATTGTTTCGTGTTCTGTCTTGTGTTGATACTTTTAATGCGCGGGATAAACTTTGTCATCCTACGCTGGACGCGTTCTAGTGAATTTATATCCCTTCTATAGTACTGCGACCGAAACTGAACTGCATAATCCTAATGGGGCCGAACCATTTAGGTCCCATTCAGCTATATCTTCAGCAAGATATAGCTGAAGGACAAAATCAGGCGTCTTATTAATAACGCTTCGATAATAAATCCCAATGTCCTATTAGCCTTATTACGAACATTTATGCATTGATTTTTGGGTTTAAAATTTTTACTAATCATAACTCCCAGATCCCTTTCGCAATCCGACTTCGCAATCTCAACACCATCTAGCTCGTATCTTGTAACTCTGTCATCATTACCTAGCATCAAAACCTTACATTTATCGGCATTAAACTGCATCTACCAATCTTTGGACCATTTTAAAACCATATTTAGATCGTCTTGGAGTGACAGCGAGTCTTTTCTGTGTATATTTCCCTCCTGATTTTTATATCATCGGCAAAGTTGCAAAAGTTGCTGCTCAAACCTGAATCTAAATTATTTATATCTATTATAAATAACAGAGGTCCCAGGACAGAGCCTTGCGGCACTCTACTTTTCTCAGTTTGATTTAACCCCCATTTATACTAACTATTTCATTTGGTATAGCGATGCCCTAATCCAACTTAATGTAGCACCCCCAATACCATGAGCCTCTATCTTTTTAATCAATCTTTCATGTAGCACTGTATCAAAAGCTTTGCTAAAGTCAAGGTACACAACATCATAAACCTTACCACTATCAACAACCTCAACTATGCTGGAATAAAATTATAGCAAATTTGTTAAACATGAACGGCCATGTTGTGAATCATTTATTAATATATGATTTTCAAGATGAAGACGAATTGTATTTGCAATTATCGATTCAAGTAACTTTCCCACAATAGATGTTAGGCTAATTGGCTGATAGTTTGACACAAGTGATCTATCTCTTTTCATAAAAATAGGTACCACATTAGCAACCTTCCATGACTCTGGCACTCTGCCTGTCTCTAATGATTTATTAAATATGGTAGACAATGACTCGCCATGCTCCTCTTTGCATTCCTTAATAAGCACCCTGCCAAACACTTCGTCTGGCTATGGGAATTTGTTTGGCTTGAGTTCTCCATTTGTTTAATAACATCCTCCCTGGTAACTGCTAAACTAGTCAACCTGTCCTCTTCCCCACTCACAGACTATTTTGGCTGAAGGCATAATGTTCAGTTCCTCTTTAGTAAATACAGAGATAAAATATTTATTAAAAATACTACTCATCTCTTCGTCATTATCAGTTGTCTGACCTGTCTCAGAATTTTAATGGATCTATTGTTACGGGCCTACTGGGACGCAACTGGGTTCTTCTCTGATGGTAGTAGAGTTTGGGAATCCGGCCCCAAGTTAGTAGAGGCTTTCAAAGGGTGTGTTCCGTAACGCAAGTAAAACTAAAACTTCCACCACCGTAATTGAAAGTCATAAAAGGGAATTATTACAACACAATGTACAATGAGGTCTCCCTTTCTGAAGGCGCTCAACACTCGGCGATGCTTCTTCTAGGTAGCCCTGGTCTCGGCTTCCGTGGCTCATGATGAATCCACGATAACTCTACGACGAATCTACCCAGGCCACTGGCCAGCCAAATCACAGTCCCACTGGGTGCTTCGTCGTGGAGGCCTTCAACCACAATCCAGCCTGTAGCTGGCAGGTACCGATCAGCTCCGCTGTATAGGCCACTCCACGACCGATACTTAGGGTTGTGTGCCCTAGCCGGGAGCCTCGTGTGACTCGCTGGTCACTCTCCTCATACAGCACCCCAGTGGGTGGTCTCTTTCACCAGCCAACCCCGGATAAGGCGATTCCCAACACTGCCACGCCTCAGGCAGGCTATTACTCTCAACAGAGTTCGTTCGGGGGGTGACTCACAGCTTCTTCAACAGACTGGTGAAGAGACCTTGGCTGCCTTGGGTAGACTGGTCCATCGTCCAACACAGCAGTCCCAGGTCGACTCTGCAATCAGACACGTCATTAATACTGGGACGCTTCACTCACAAGCTTAGACAGAAACGTCCACCTCTTCACTCCATAGATGGCGTTCACTGTCTAAGCACTACCTCACCAGAGGTCAGCAGCAGCTACGTCTGGAGTCGACTAGGACAGGAATCCAGCACCTGTTGCCGGCATATCCTGTCACCACTAGATGGCGTCGTCCATGTGGAGTGGGTTTTGGGAGCGGACTCACAGATGGCGTTGTCGTCACTGCTCCATGCTCCGACGCTGGACTCGGGTCCGTAACACCTCCCCACCAAAAAGAATTTGGTTTGGGTTTCTATAAAAGAGAAACAAACCAAATTAGTACGTGGGTACAACTCCAAGCGGACTCACATATACAATGGACTGGAGGGGCGAGGATGTCTTGTCCGCAAAACTGTCCTAATGAGAGATTCAGGCAGAAGGAAAACTTGAGGATCATAGGTGATGTCCTACCTGACGTGACTTCATACAGCCTCACTGAGATAGCAATCAGGGGCATAGTCATCTTACGTGTCTCGAGTAACGATCGGCACAGGCGTGATCTGGGGTGAATCGACACCTCCCTGTGTCGTGGCACCGTTGGTGGCTGGTCGCAGACGGCATTTCTTATACCGGTCCGGTAGTCCTTCAGGGAGATGGGAACCTGGAATACAGGGGACAGATGATTTGGAGTGACAGCGATAGTTGTTAATTCGGTACTTACAGCATAAACGTCTACTAGGCCCACACCTAGTTCCAACAGAGCTGCTTGTACATTGAAGATGGTGTCTGCTCTGCCACCGTCATGTCGACCAACGTTCCGTATAATGCTGAATCCAGGCTCAGCAATCACATGGGGGTGTCAACCTGTCGGAAACAATCACTCATAATATCATTTCTCATACCTCCTGTATCCACCATCACCTTCCAGGTCCCTTCTTCGACTGCAACACTCACAGTGCAAGTCTCGAATCCCTGGGGTCTCTTCATGATGTTCATGGGAGCCATCATCTGTCAGGTCGTCCACTGGGCTTTACTTAAAATACACACAAGAATTATACAAAATACCGCCAAGAAACATTTAGGAATAGGTTTCATGAGCCTATTACGTCCATAGCTGGCGATCTCCATTAGCCTGGCTTGGATCAAAGAGGGCACTAGAGCCTGCACACTTACCTCACATACCTCTGACGTCTGGAGAATCTCTGGCCGGTTCAGTGAACGTTGTACCTTGCCATACCGCAAGTACTCATGTGCCTTCACTCCAGACTCTTGGGTATCCGTGGGTGCTTGTACACGAGGCCTCTCCTCTTGCTCAGTCGCTTCTATCATCATAACAGAATCAGGAGAACCTATTAGAATGCTCTCGATCGGTTGGGTAGAGGAAGGATTAAATAAGTTATATAATTGTATATCCGCCTGTATCTGGATACCACTGTTTCCTGTTACCTCAGGCCTTTTTGCTGTTCTGGCTGACTCGTCCGCAATCTTGAGATGATCGTCGTTCCAACCTGTCACCAAGTCGTTGGCTAGTATTACGTCAATCTCAGCTATAGGCAGGGTATCAACTACTGCCAACGCACATGTGCCGCTGAAGTAAGGCGAGTCTAGATGTACCGGCACTAAGGGGGCAACGTACTGCGTCATAGGAAACCCAACCAGGACAACCTTTTGTCTCTCGTCTACACTCACTCCCTCGGGTAACGAGTCTCTCACGATCAGGGACTGGGCTGCTCCACTATCTCTGAGCACTACAACTGATCTACCAGTATGATCACTCGTTACATACCCGCCTGAAGTGTGAGGGGCAAACTATCCTAGTCCTTCCTGACTAGTCAGAGACTGGGTTCCTACTGGTGGTGTCACACAGCCCATCAGCATCACCTCCCTACGTGGACCGCTACCTCTTCTGCCTCGGCACATAGCAGCAACGTGTCCTTTCTGCCCACAAGTCCAACACACTACATTCCTCCTTGGACTACGGTGTTTCGGACTGCTAGGACTAATCCTTCGGGGACTACTTGGGGGTGTCTTCATAGCGCTTTGTGGGACGGGTCTTTTCTTCTTGACGAGGTCTGCCAAACAGACGTTGGTAACTCCTAGGGACATACCTAGTGGAAGACCTATGCGTCAAGATGTATTCTTCAGCCATAGTGGCTGCTGCACTTAAGGTCTCTACCTGTTGCTCTTCTAGGTATGTCTTCAGATCCCCAGACAGACATTCCTTAAAATCCTCCAACAAAACGAGCTGTTCGAGTTCTTCTTTTGTCTTCACCTTCCGAGAGGCACACCACTCCTGGAAAAGCCGTTCCTTGATGGCCGCGAACTCGGTGAACGTGTGCTCCAAGGTCTTTTTTCAGGTTCCTGAACTTCTGCCTGTAAGCCTCGGGCACCAACTGATAAGCCATGAGCACTACCTTCACCTTGTGAAGGTGAAAACATTTGTCTCACTAATTTATTGTATATATTTACTTCTTTATGTTATAATTACCTATATATTATGCTTGTATGTCTGCTGTATCAGATGGGCCATTGGGCTACATCGGATGGGCCAATTGGGTGCATCTGATGGGCCAATGGGCCGACTGCGTTGTCCAAGTATTGTACCTCACCTTACTTCACCACTCCTTCCTGCCTATTTATACCCATCACTCGATCTGTAAAATGACCTTCTGAAGATGTATTTAATATACGAAAGTACTTAAGGAAATTTCCTGTTTCATTTTTCCTCCGTGATCTGACATTGTCACATTCTTAATCACGTGTTTATTTTCGTGATATACACACATAATGAGAACCACGCGCTCTTTTGCTTTCCTGTTCCCTCAGACTGCTTCCTTCGTGACCACCTTCGCTACTCTACTAGTGAAAGCGCACTGTTCCCGCATCCGCCTCAAATTCCTGAAACAATGTCTTGGTGAGCAAGTTGTACCCAAGTCTCTGCTACCTGCCTGTCTGCTCAAATTAGGTGATGAACCGTTTAGTGATTTCTGTGCTACCATTTTGAAAAAACACATTGAAGTTACAAAATCAAGGGAACGTTCTGTTTTCAAAAGCCTGGATACAGCAAAAAGAAACTTTCATCACGCAATACCTTTGGACTGGAAAAATCTTCTGATGGATGAAATATATAGTGACTTACGCGGAAAAATTAATCAGTTACAGAAAATTCTTAAGCGCAAGTTAGAAAGTTTGATTAAAAATAGTGATTGGAACAAGAAATCTAATCCTAACAACGTGTTGAATCTGTCGTCCAAAATGATATGTGAAAATGTGGTTACTGCTTTGGGTTATGGTATGTCTTTTGCCATTTCAAATCAACCTTCTGCAGTTAAAATTGCTAGTTCATTGTTACAGCTTGAAAAACATAACTCTGTCTTCACAAAACCTAAACCTGGTTAAAGGTATTGTTTATGGTTCAATGTTGACGCCCCAAACAAACAATTTTCCCGAAAGATTCAGACGAAGCTTACAGGAGCCGATCCTTCCATTCATATAACAAAGGCTGATAAATCCAGCACTATTGTTATTTTAAACAAGGAGGAATATATTTCGAAAATGAATGATCTCCTCCTAGATTCTTCAACGTACACTAAGCTTAGGAAAAATCCTCTTGAGGACATCATCAAGTTCTTCAATAGTAGCTTGAGGAAGTTGTTAAGTAAACATAAAGATCTTCTTAATCAATTTACTACTTCATCACCTTCATTACCATATCTATATGGTCTTGTCAAGACGCATAAGCCTAACAATCCCATGAGACCTATCATCAGTTCTGTGGGATCCATTTCTTACAAACTCTCCAAATGGCTTACCAAAATCTTGTCCCCTTTGTTAGGAACTATCTCCTCTTCACATTTGACAAATTCTCTTGATTTAGTTACCAAATTGAATAGTGTTCCTGTCACTCCTGATGTAAAGTGAATCAGTTTTGACGTTTGTTCCTTGTTCACAAAGGTACCGGTCGATGATATTCTCAATTATCTTGCTCGTGAATTAATGAGCCATGACTTACCTCTTTCTGCTGATATTATTGTCAGTCTTGTTAAGTTGTGCATTAAAGAATGTAAATTTACCTTTAATAATGAGTATTATTTACAGACTTTTGGAATGGCAATGGGGAATCCTCTATCGCCATTGCTCTCAAACCTGTACATGGAATTCTTTGAAAAGAAATTTGTTTCAAAAATAACTCCTGGAATCATTCCTTGGTTTAGATATGTTGATGATATCTTGTGTATTTGGCCTTCAGATGTAAACACAGACGAATTTGTAGCCAAACTTAATGACCAAGTCACCTCCATAAAATTTACTATGGAGACTGAAATTGATAAATGTTTGCCATTCTTAGATGTGCTTATTCATAGGGAAAACTCTTCATTAAAGTTTAGTGTTTACAGAAAACCTACGAACAATTTATCTTATGTTCATTATTTTTCAGGGCATAAATACAATGTAAAAAAGTCAATTTTTTCTTCAATGTATCTAAGAGCTCTTCGAGTTGTGAGTCCAGAATTCTTAGATGAAGAATTTAAGAATATTGATTCGATTGGTCTTAAGCTTTGTTACCCACTGAATTTTTTGGAAGTTTGTCGTAACAAAGCTCGTCGTACATATTATAATAATGTATGCAGTGAAAGGATTCGCCCAAAGAATGTGTTATGTTTACCATATTTCTCTGGGTTTGAGAATATTGTCAAGGCCTTGAAACTTTTTAATATAGATGTAATGTTTAGCTACGAAAACACTGTTGGAAAGCTATTAGTAAGGAACAGCCCTCGTAGTGATAATTGCGTCATTTATAAAATACCTTGTAAGGAATGTAATAAGTTCTATGTCGGGCAAACATCTAAAGATTTAAAATGTAGAATATCGCAACATAAATACTCTGTAAGACATGGCCAATTGTCTAATGCTTTGTTTGTGCATTTGTCAGAAAAAGCTCACCAAATTGATTGGGAGAGTGCTTCTTCAATAACAAATTGTAAAAGCACCTATAACAGAAACATAATTGAATCTGCTTTGATACAGATCACCAAAGAAAGTAATTTGAATATTAGCAGTGGTCTATATAACTTAGATCCATTTCTAATAGATCAGCTAAAGGGCGATTTAAGTAGAATCATTGAAAAACATTTGTCTCACTAATTTATTGTATATATTTACTTCTTTATGTTATAATTACCTATATATTATGCTTGTATGTCTGCTGTATCAGATGGGCCATTGGGCTACATCGGATGGGCCAATTGGGTGCATCTGATGGGCCAATGGGCCGTCTGCGTTGTCCAAGTATTGTACCTCACCTTACTTCACTCCTTCCTGCCTATTTATACCCATCACTCGATCTGTAAAATGACCTTCTGAAGATGTATTTAATATACGAAAGTACTTAAGGAAATTTCCTGTTTCATTTTTCCTATGTGGTCTGACATTGTCATATATATATATTTTTTTTTTTTTGAGATATATACAAAAGTTGTTACATTCTTGTACAGCCACTAGTACGCGTAGCGTTTCGGGCAAGTCCTTAATCCTACGGTCCCTGGAATACGATCCCCTGCCGCGAAGAATCGTTTTTTCATCCAAGTACACATTTTACTGTTGCGTTAAACAGAGGCTACAGTTAAGGAATTGCGCCCAGTAAATCCTCCCCGGCCAGGATACGATATATATATATATATATATATATATATATATATATATATATATATATATATATATATATATATATATATATATATATATATATATATATATATATATATATATATATATATATATATATATATATATATATATATATATAACTGAAAACTCACACCCCAGAAGTGACTCGAACCCATACTCCCAGAAGCAACGCAACTGGTATGTACAAGACGCCTTAATCCACTTGACCATCACGACCGGACAAAATGAGGTGATAGCCGAGGCTATTTGAACCACCCCACCGCCGGCACTCGGATAGTAATCTTGGGCATAGCATTTTACCAAATCACCTCATTCTTTGGGGCACACGTGAGGAACACAAATGCGAACAAGCCTGAATGGTCCCCAGGACAATATGCAACTGAAAACTCACACCCCAGAAGTGACTCGAACCCATACTCCCAGAAGCAACGCAACTGGTATGTACAAGACGCCTTAATCCACTTGACCATCACGACCGGACAAAATGAGGTGATAGCCGAGGCTATTTGAACCACCCCACCGCCGGCACTCGGATAGTAATCTTGGGCATAGCATTTTACCAAATCACCTCATTCTTTGGGGCACACGTGAGGAACACAAATGCGAACAAGCCTGAATGGTCCCCAGGACAATATGCAACTGAAAACTCACACCCCAGAAGTGACTCGAACCCATACTCCCAGAAGCAACGCAACTGGTATGTACAAGACGCCTTAATCCACTTGACCATCACGACCGGACAAAATGAGGTGATAGCCGAGGCTATTTGAACCACCCCACCGCCGGCACTCGGATAGTAATCTTGGGCATAGCATTTTACCAAATCACCTCATTCTTTGGGGCACACGTGAGGAACACAAATGCGAACAAGCCTGAATGGTCCCCAGGACAATATGCAACTGAAAACTCACACCCCAGAAGTGACTCGAACCCATACTCCCAGAAGCAACGCAACTGGTATGTACAAGACGCCTTAATCCACTTGACCATCACGACCGGACAAAATGAGGTGATAGCCGAGGCTATTTGAACCACCCCACCGCCGGCACTCGGATAGTAATCTTGGGCATAGCATTTTACCAAATCACCTCATTCTTTGGGGACAATATGCAATTGAAAACTCACACCCCAGAAGTGACTCGAACCCATACTCCCAGAAGCAACGCAACTGGTATGTACAAGACGCCTTAATCCACTTGACCATCACGACCGGACAAAATGAGGTGATAGCCGAGGCTATTTGAACCACCCCACCGCCGGCACTCGGATAGTAATCTTGGGCATAGCATTTTACCAAATCACCTCATTCTTTGGGGCACACGTGAGGAACACAAATGCGAACAAGCCTGAATGGTCCCCAGGACAATATGCAACTGAAAACTCACACCCCAGAAGTGACTCGAACCCATACTCCCAGAAGCAACGCAACTGGTATGTACAAGACGCCTTAATCCACTTGACCATCACGACCGGACAAAATGAGGTGATAGCCGAGGCTATTTGAACCACCCCACCGCCGGCACTCGGATAGTAATCTTGGGCATAGCATTTTACCAAATCACCTCATTCTTTGGGGCACACGTGAGGAACACAAATGCGAACAAGCCTGAATGGTCCCCAGGACAATATGCAACTGAAAATTCACACCCCAGAAGTGACTCGAACCCATACTCCCAGAAGCAACGCAACTGGTATGTACAAGACGCCTTAATCCACTTGTCCTGGGGACCATTCAGGCTTGTTCGCATTAGTGTTCCTCACGTGTGCCCCAAAGAATGAGGTGATTTGGTAAAATGCTATGCCCAAGATTACTATCCGAGTGCCGGCGGTGGGGTGGTTCAAATAGCCTCGGCTATCACCTCATTTTGTCCGGTCGTGATGGTCAAGTGGATTAAGGCGTCTTGTACATACCAGTTGCGTTGCTTCTGGGAGTATGGGTTCGAGTCACTTCTGGGGTGTGAGTTTTCAGTTGCATATTGTCCTGGGGACCATTCAGGCTTGTTCGCATTTGTGTTCCTCACGTGTGCCCCAAAGAATGAGGTGATTTGGTAAAATGCTATGCCCAAGATTACTATCCGAGTGCCGGCGGTGGGGTGGTTCAAATAGCCTCGGCTATCACCTCATTTTGTCCGGTCATGATGGTCAAGTGGATTAAGGCGTCTTGTACATACCAGTTGCGTTGCTTCTGGGAGTATGGGTTCGAGTCACTTCTGGGGTGTGAGTTTTCAGTTGCATATTGTCCTGGGGACCATTCAGGCTTGTTCGCATTTGTGTTCCTCTTGTGTGCCCCAAAGAATGAGGTGATTTGGTAAAATGCTATGCCCAAGATTACTATCCGAGTGCCGGCGGTGGGGTGGTTCAAATAGCCTCGGCTATCACCTCATTTTGTCCGGTCGTGATGGTCAAGTGGATTAAGGCGTCTTGTACATACCAGTTGCGTTGCTTCTGGGAGTATGGGTTCGAGTCACTTCTGGGGTGTGAGTTTTCAGTTGCATATTGTCCTGGGGACCATTCAGGCTTGTTCGCATTTGTGTTCCTCACGTGTGCCCCAAAGAATGAGGTGATTTGGTAAAATGCTATGCCCAAGATTACTATCCGAGTGCCGGCGGTGGGGTGGTTCAAATAGCCTCGGCTATCACCTCATTTTGTCCGGTCGTGATGGTCAAGTGGATTAAGGCGTCTTGTACATACCAGTTGCGTTGCTTCTGGGAGTATGGGTTCGAGTCACTTCTGGGGTGTGAGTTTTCAGTTGCATATTGTCCTGGGGACCATTCAGGCTTGTTCGCATTTGTGTTCCTCACGTGTGCCCCAAAGAATGAGGTGATTTGGTAAAATGCTATGCCCAAGATTACTATCCGAGTGCCGGCGGTGGGGTGGTTCAAATAGCCTCGGCTATCACCTCATTTTGTCCGGTCGTGATGGTCAAGTGGATTAAGGCGTCTTGTACATACCAGTTGCGTTGCTTCTGGGAGTATGGGTTCGAGTCACTTCTGGGGTGTGAGGTTTCAGTTGCATATTGTCCTGGCGACCATTCAGGCTTGTTCGCATTTATGTTCCTCACGTGTGCCCCAAAGAATGAGGTGATTTGGTAAAATGCTATGCCCAAGATTACTATCCGAGTGCCGGCGGTGGGGTGGTTCAAATAGCCTCGGCTATCACCTCATTTTGTCCGGTCGTGATGGTCAAGTGGATTAAGGCGTCTTGTACATACCAGTTGCGTTGCTTCTGGGAGTATGGGTTCGAGTCACTTCTGGGGTGTGAGTTTTCAGTTGCATATTGTCCTGGGGACCATTCAGGCTTGTTCGCATTTGTGTTCCTCACGTGTGCCCCAAAGAATGAGGTGATTTGGTAAAATGCTATGCCCAAGATTACTATCCGAGTGCCGGCGGTGGGGTGGTTCAAATAGCCTCGGCTATCACCTCATTTTGTCCGGTCGTGATGGTCAAGTGGATTAAGGCGTCTTGTACATACCAGTTGCGTTGCTTCTGGGAGTATGGGTTCGAGTCACTTCTGGGGTGTGAGTTTTCAATTGCATATTGTCCCCAAAGAATGAGGTGATTTGGTAAAATGCTATGCCCAAGATTACTATCCGAGTGCCGGCGGTGGGGTGGTTCAAATAGCCTCGGCTATCACCTCATTTTGTCCGGTCGTGATGGTCAAGTGGATTAAGGCGTCTTGTACATACCAGTTGCGTTGCTTCTGGGAGTATGGGTTCGAGTCACTTCTGGGGTGTGAGTTTTCAGTTGCATATTGTCCTGGGGACCATTCAGGCTTGTTCGCATTTGTGTTCCTCACGTGTGCCCCAAAGAATGAGGTGATTTGGTAAAATGCTATGCCCAAGATTACTATCCGAGTGCCGGCGGTGGGGTGGTTCAAATAGCCTCGGCTATCACCTCATTTTGTCCGGTCGTGATGGTCAAGTGGATTAAGGCGTCTTGTACATACCAGTTGCGTTGCTTCTGGGAGTATGGGTTCGAGTCACTTCTGGGGTGTGAGTTTTCAGTTGCATATTGTCCTGGGGACCATTCAGGCTTGTTCGCATTTGTGTTCCTCACGTGTGCCCCAAAGAATGAGGTGATTTGGTAAAATGCTATGCCCAAGATTACTATCCGAGTGCCGGCGGTGGGGTGGTTCAAATAGCCTCGGCTATCACCTCATTTTGTCCGGTCGTGATGGTCAAGTGGATTAAGGCGTCTTGTACATACCAGTTGCGTTGCTTCTGGGAGTATGGGTTCGAGTCACTTCTGGGGTGTGAGTTTTCAGTTGCATATTGTCCTGGGGACCATTCAGGCTTGTTCGCATTTGTGTTCCTCACGTGTGCCCCAAAGAATGAGGTGATTTGGTAAAATGCTATGCCCAAGATTACTATCCGAGTGCCGGCGGTGGGGTGGTTCAAATAGCCTCGGCTATCACCTCATTTTGTCCGGTCGTGATGGTCAAGTGGATTAAGGCGTCTTGTACATACCAGTTGCGTTGCTT
Organism: Procambarus clarkii; assembly: GCF_040958095.1. Classification (NCBI taxonomy): domain Eukaryota; kingdom Metazoa; phylum Arthropoda; class Malacostraca; order Decapoda; family Cambaridae; genus Procambarus; species Procambarus clarkii. The sequence continues at coordinate 34,719,214 of NC_091194.1, forward strand.
CTGGGAGTATGGGTTCGAGTCACTTCTGGGGTGTGAGTTTTCAGTTGCATATTGTCCTGGGGACCATTCAGGCTTGTTCGCATTTATGTTCCTCACGTGTGCCCCAAAGAATGAGGTGATTTGGTAAAATGCTATGCCCAAGATTACTATCCGAGTGCCAGCGGTGGGGTGGTTCAAATAGCCTCGGCTATCACCTCATTTTGTCCGGTCGTGATGGTCAAGTGGATTAAGGCGTCTTGTACATACCAGTTGCGTTGCTTCTGGGAGTATGGGTTCGAGTCACTTCTGGGGTGTGAGTTTTCAGTTGCATATTGTCCTGGGGACCATTCAGGCTTGTTCGCATTTGTGTTCCTCACGTGTGCCCCAAAGAATGAGGTGATTTGGTAAAATGCTATGCCCAAGATTACTATCCGAGTGCCGGCGGTGGGGTGGTTCAAATAGCCTCGGCTATCACCTCATTTTGTCCGGTCGTGATGGTCAAGTGGATTAAGGCGTCTTGTACATACCAGTTGCGTTGCTTCTGGGAGTATGGGTTCGAGTCACTTCTGGGGTGTGAGTTTTCAGTTGCATATTGTCCTGGGGACCATTCAGGCTTGTTCATATATATATATATATATATATTCTATATATATATAGAATATATATATCCGCCTGCTATCGCTGTATCTATCGATGATTTCTGTGTTGTTTACTAGGATTTCTCTGGCGATGGTTTGGTTGTGGGAAGAGATTATATGTTCCTTAATGGTGCCCTGTTGCTTATGCATCGTTAAACTCCTAGAAAGAGATGTTGTTGTCTTGCCTATATACTGGGTTTTTTGGAGCTTACAGTCCCCAAGTGGGCATTTGAAGGCATAGACGACGTTAGTCTCTTTTAAAGCGTTCTGTTTTGTGTCTGGAGAGTTTCTCATAAGTAGGCTGGCCGTTTTTCTGGTTTTATAGTAAATCGTCAGTTGTATCCTCTGATTTTTGTCTGTAGTGTCACGTGGGGGTGGGCGGTCCGGGGCTCTGCTAACACTCGGCTGCTAGGGGCTCAAAGGCCCAAATACTCAGCCCCTCCGACTCCCTGGATTCACCGGAGTCTCCTTGGTCACACAAGAGAGGACCAACAATGCCCACCTCCGCAGGTCTTTGCTTCCACCACAAAGGGGTGCCACTGATTCACCCTGGAAGCCCTTCAGTCAGACACGGGGAAACTGCTGTTAACAGTTCCGGCCTAGACCCGTGGGGGAGTGAAGGGAGACTCAGGCTTACCTATAACCATAACCTCCCTGAGTCTTGCCTGCCAGACAAAAAAGGTTGCAGGAACTCCTTTCCCGCCTGTCTTCTCTATCTTCCTCTTAGCAAGGTCGCCAGCTGGGTTATTGTATCTGCATCCCAGCAATGCAGTTCAGTGGGTGTATTATATATTATTTGTAGCCAGAAATGTATGCTCATAGAGAAATATCATAAATGGAGGCACACTCAAACACAGTAATAAAATGTGTGGATTTACTGATGCAAATTACATGAACGCACACACACAATCACAAGTAATACATGAATATGGAATATGGATAATGAGCCTGGAGATCGTCAGCCTCTTCTTCCACGACCATCCAACACTCCTTCAACTGGGCAGGAAGAAAGGAGTCTCACACTCTCACAGGAGGGCCTCTTCACCACGTCGGCACCTCTTCTTCACTGTCCTGCCATCCATACACACTGTCCTCTCTGACAGTCCTGGACACAAGCTGCCTTGCAGCCTATTCTACTATTAAAGTAATAAAGTCTTGCTGCCACATATACAAGTAAATATTGTGGCCTAACTAGCCTACTCATACAAGGGGTAATGGGAGGGAAAAATGATCTACCTTACACTCCTGGCTCACGACGCCTGTCCCTCGATGGTGTGAGGTTCCCACGCTTCCTTGGGTCGATCCTCGACGATCCAGGGCGTTCCACAGGTCCTCAGGTGTCGTGAAGCCTTCGCGTCGTCGCCGTTCCAATCCCTGAGATTCAGCTGCCCCAATCCTGGTTCATCGATGGGCGCTGAGCTAATCACTATTTTTCCCCACACTCGCCTCTCCCACAGGGCGTCGCTCCTTGTCCTAGGCACGGTGTCGTCCTTCCAAGATTCTCAGTGGATGTGACCCCAGTCACAGCTAGCTTGCTCGCCCACCTTCCAGACCTCAACGTCCAGCCAGCGGCGCCGCCCAGCGTCGTCGCCGACTATTTTCCAAGTTTGGGCACTTCTCTGCTCACTGAACTTGGTTCCTCTTTTGCTTCCCAGAAGCGCAGGGTCTCCAATAACTGTGGTAGGCTGCGCAGGCCAGCTCAATCCACTGAACAAGGCTTGCAGAGCCTCCAATCTTTGAGAGCAGACCGAGGCGCGTCCTGTCGCTTCCACGGTCAGTACAACTCTGACGTTGGCGCCGCCCGGGGCACTCGGTGACGTCATGGCGGGCCCTGATTGGTCGCCCGCGACCTACGTCGGCCAATCCGCGATCGGCTTGTCTCCCTTCCAAAAGGTCATATCTGCCGTAGGGGATACTGTTTCATTTTATAACAGGGCGCCAATTTTCCTTTATTTACAACTTATAATATAACCTCCTTCCATTAAATGGCAGCCGGTCTGGTCGCCACATATATCAATAGATTCCCTGAACCTCAGAGAATCAGTAGGGAGAGCTGATATGACTCTTTAAGCCGGCAAACGAAAGAAATAGGAGAGGACACCGTAACATACCCCTCCCCTTAAAATAAGAGTCATATCGGAAGAGCAGCACTCAAGAGGGCAACCTATACTCTTGCTCCCTCCGTTCCTGAAGTGTCACTCCTCCAGTTGGTGACGTGGCTCGTACCACCTTGCCAGTCACTTGCCTCATTGTATCTCCACCTCGCATAGTACCGGGTGTGATGGGTGTTCCCTGAACATCTACAAGAAATCCCCTCTCCGTGGCTACGAGTGTACTCCCACGGCTCGTTACCACTGTAAGATTCAGTGAATGCGGCGCCTCCACCGCGTCGTGCACTCCGAGATAGTCTTGCATTTCCACTGCGTCCTACAGGTACTCCATGTTTCCTCTCATGATCTCCTCTTCGCCAATCTTCTCTCTTCTCGGTTCCTCTTCTCCCGTAGGTGCGTTGTCTCCTCACAGTGGCACTTGTAACCTGTACTCCATCCAGCAGCTTCCTCTCTTCCACACTAGGCTTTTGCGATGGCCCAATGCCCCTCTGGTTAGGCTGGCGCCTACCCTGGGTGTACCTATTCTCTGCTTTCTTCGTATTGCCTTTTCTATACCACTCGCTCCTTCGTTCCCGACGAACATCTTCACTCCTCCATGAGATTCTCTTCCCTGCAGACGTCTTCTTCGGTTCGTGGTTGGGCTCATCCACCTCCCTGTGGCTCACCTCACCACGGTGGTTCATCTTGCACCTACCACTATTCATCTGGCCGGCATAGGGTGCACTGCGTCGTGGTTCCTCCACTCTGCCCCTCACTGCCGTTCGCTCATCCACTGAGCTTACTTTATTCACGTTTCTGTATGGAGGGAGTGCGGTCTGCAGCCTCCTCACCGCCCCAGGCGTTTGTACAGCTGCTCCTCGCCACTCCTCCACACGCATCATCAGGCTTAGTCGGAGGTCCCCGTCGGGGTTTTCCACAACCTCCGACGACCTCTCTGCACTCTCGCCCTCGTTGTCGTCGTCTCTAGCGACGTTTTCCCTGGCGAAGTCGGCTTCCTCACCACCATCTGGAACGACCGATACCTCACCTGGCAGGGTTGTACTGCTGCTTGCAACATAGGCACTCCTGGCCCAATCGGGTTGTATCCTGCCTCCTCCGAGGTCATTACCCAGCACCATTTGTACATGCTCTAGGGGTAACTTAGGGGCTACAGCTACTATAGCTTTCTCGACTCCGCAGTCGGCAATCAGCTGTACTTCGTGAAGTGGCAACCTGTATTCCTCCCCCACACTGCGTATCCTCACCACTCCCACAGGCGAATCATTAAATTCCTTGGGGAGAATACTCCTGGTCACCATACTTATGTCAGCACCCGTATCTCGAAGAACGGCAACCTCCACTGGGTCTGACTTTCCAAACTTCACGTTGGCCCCGAAAACGAAGGGATGTTCACCCAACTTCATTTCCCAACCATTCACGTTGGGTCCACTATAATATGGAGTGTGAACAAACACTCTCTCCTCTTCCAACATTAATCCTACATTCCTTTGGTGCTCCTCACACTCGCGGGCATAATGTCCTCTCACACCACAGTTGTAGCATCGGCCACCTCCCCTGGGCGGCCACTCGCTAGTCACTCTGGCGGTACCACTTGCAGACGTCCCCTGGGTCCTCCTTGGACTCCCTGTCGTCGTATCCGGGACTGCAGCACTCGCTGCCGAGTTAGGTCCACTGCTCACAGCTTGGGGCTTCCTCCCCGCGTCTCTTGAGCTTTTGAACCGCGTCACTTCATCGGGCACACTACTCTTGGGAGAGTCCCCACTCGTCCTCGCTCCTCCTGAACTCCTAAGGTTCCCTCCCGACCTGGGGTAAGGCGAGTGTCTGGGCGGCCCCTCCCTCCTGAGATGTAGTGCCTCCTCCAGCATGTCGGCTCGATCCGCTGCAGCCTTCAGGTCCTTAATACCTGCTTCTCTCAACCTTACTCGCAACTCAGGATGGAGCACTGACATAAACTTCTCCATCACTATCAGTCGTTTGATATCATCCACCGACTCCGCTTCCTCCGCCTTCAACCATCGTAGGAATTTCCGTTCCATATCCCTGGCGGTCTCGGCGTAAGTCTTTCCCGACGCTCTTGTACACTCTCTGAACCGCTTCCGGTACATCTCCGGAGTCAGCCGGAATGAATGGAGAACCGCATTCTTAATCGCGTCATAACTAGTACACTCCTCTAGGTCCAGCATGTTATAGGCTTCCCGGGCCTCACCAGTCAACCTGCCCTGGACCAGAGCAGCCCAATCATCTTCCGGCCACTCCTTCAGAGTTGCTATCCGTTCAAAGTGTTCAAAGAACGCCTCAGCTTCTTGTGGTTCGAACGTAGGTAAGTCACGTTCCCTTACCTTGAGGTCATCCCGCCGTGCAGGTAGTGAGGGCAGACCACGTTCAACGCGACGCAATTCGACTTCTTTCTTTGCCTTTATCTCCTCCAGTCGCAGTTGTCTCTCTCCTTCTTCTCGCTGCAGCCGAGCTTCTCGCTCCTCTCGCTGCAGCTCAGCCGCACGTTCCTCTCGCTGCAGCTCAGCCGCACGTTCCTCTCGCTGCAGCTCAGCCGCACGTTCCTCTCGCTGCAGCTCAGCCGCACGTTCCTCTCGCTGCAGCTCAGCCGCACGTTCCTCTCGCTGCATTTGCGCTTCTCTCTCCTCTCGTCGCAGCTGGGCTTCCAGTTGCATCTTCATTATTTCCAGTTGCAGGCTCCTCTTACTACAGCTGGACCTTCCACTGCTCCCATGTTCACTGTGAATTCTCTCCACACTGGTAGGCGCTTGGGGAGGCCCTAGTCGGGACGGTTCACCTTGTGACGGCTCTCCTCGGGACGGCTCCTCTTGAGATGGCTCCTCTCCCGTCGCATCCTCTCGAGCTGTGAGTTGTGCCATGATCTCTATCCTTCGCTCCGCTACCTTAGTCGTCCTCAACCTGATCCCAAAGTGGTTTGCCACTTGTTGGAGCTGGGCCTTGGTACACTCCTCCAAAATTCTCTCGTCCCTTGTGTCAATAAATTTCTTTACTTTGTCCTCCTCCATCTCTATATCATTGAGCATACACGACAGCACAGACAAGTTAGTAGGCACTAATTTCACCGTTTCAGTCCCTTAGCCGGTTGAGCAACAGTAGTACTGAATTCACTGGCCACACTGTATTAGTACCCTGGCAACACTTGTCTTGAAATTTGGGCCACACTGTAGCTTGACCCACGCTTCCTGGCGAAGTTCCCAGTTCTTGGCTACTGGGGTTCGAATCCTGGCAAGGTCGCCAGTTCTCTTGTCACGTGGGGGTGGGCGGTCCGGGGCTCTGCTAACACTCGGCTGCTAGGGGCTCAAAGGCCCAAATACTCAGCCCCTCCGACTCCCTGGATTCACCGGAGTCTCCTTGGTCACACAAGAGAGGACCAACAATGCCCACCTCCGCAGGTCTTTGCTTCCACCACAAAGGGGTGCCACTGATTCACCCTGGAAGCCCTTCAGTCAGACACGGGGAAACTGCTGTTAACAGTTCCGGCCTAGACCCGTGGGGGAGTGAAGGGAGACTCAGGCTTACCTATAACCATAACCTCCCTGAGTCTTGCCTGCCAGACAAAAAAGGTTGCAGGAACTCCTTTCCCGCCTGTCTTCTCTATCTTCCTCTTAGCAAGGTCGCCAGCTGGGTTATTGTATCTGCATCCCAGCAATGCAGTTCAGTGGGTGTATTATATATTATTTGTAGCCAGAAATGTATGCTCATAGAGAAATATCATAAATGGAGGCACACTCAAACACAGTAATAAAATGTGTGGATTTACTGATGCAAATTACATGAACGCACACACACAATCACAAGTAATACATGAATATGGAATATGGATAATGAGCCTGGAGATCGTCAGCCTCTTCTTCCACGACCATCCAACACTCCTTCAACTGGGCAGGAAGAAAGGAGTCTCACACTCTCACAGGAGGGCCTCTTCACCACGTCGGCACCTCTTCTTCACTGTCCTGCCATCCATACACACTGTCCTCTCTGACAGTCCTGGACACAAGCTGCCTTGCAGCCTATTCTACTATTAAAGTAATAAAGTCTTGCTGCCACATATACAAGTAAATATTGTGGCCTAACTAGCCTACTCATACAAGGGGTAATGGGAGGGAAAAATGATCTACCTTACACTCCTGGCTCACGACGCCTGTCCCTCGATGGTGTGAGGTTCCCACGCTTCCTTGGGTCGATCCTCGACGATCCAGGGCGTTCCACAGGTCCTCAGGTGTCGTGAAGCCTTCGCGTCGTCGCCGTTCCAATCCCTGAGATTCAGCTGCCCCAATCCTGGTTCATCGATGGGCGCTGAGCTAATCACTATTTTTCCCCACACTCGCCTCTCCCACAGGGCGTCGCTCCTTGTCCTAGGCACGGTGTCGTCCTTCCAAGATTCTCAGTGGATGTGACCCCAGTCACAGCTAGCTTGCTCGCCCACCTTCCAGACCTCAACGTCCAGCCAGCGGCGCCGCCCAGCGTCGTCGCCGACTATTTTCCAAGTTTGGGCACTTCTCTGCTCACTGAACTTGGTTCCTCTTTTGCTTCCCAGAAGCGCAGGGTCTCCAATAACTGTGGTAGGCTGCGCAGGCCAGCTCAATCCACTGAACAAGGCTTGCAGAGCCTCCAATCTTTGAGAGCAGACCGAGGCGCGTCCTGTCGCTTCCACGGTCAGTACAACTCTGACGTTGGCGCCGCCCGGGGCACTCGGTGACGTCATGGCGGGCCCTGATTGGTCGCCCGCGACCTACGTCGGCCAATCCGCGATCGGCTTGTCTCCCTTCCAAAAGGTCATATCTGCCGTAGGGGATACTGTTTCATTTTATAACAGGGCGCCAATTTTCCTTTATTTACAACTTATAATATAACCTCCTTCCATTAAATGGCAGCCGGTCTGGTCGCCACATATATCAATAGATTCCCTGAACCTCAGAGAATCAGTAGGGAGAGCTGATATGACTCTTTAAGCCGGCAAACGAAAGAAATAGGAGAGGACACCGTAACAGTAGGGATAACGTTTCTATTAACAATATCTTTCAGGACCCTTTCCTCCGTTTTATGAGCTGTGGAAAAGAAGTTCCTGTAAAATAGTCTAATAGGGGGTATAGGTGTTGTGTTAGTTGTCTCTTCAGAGGTTGCATGGCTTTTCACTTTCCTTCTTATGATGTCTTCGACGAAACCATTGGAGAAGCCGTTATTGACTAGGACCTGCCTTACCCTACAGAGTTCTTCGTCGACTTGCTTCCATTCTGAGCTGTGGCTGAGAGCACGGTCGACATATGCGTTAACAACATTCCTCTTGTACCTGTCTGGGCAGTCGCTGTTGGCATTTAGGCACATTCCTATGTTTGTTTCCTTAGTGTAGACTGCAGTGTGGAAACCTCCGCCCTTTTCCATGACTGTTACATCTAGAAAGGGCAGCTTCCCATCCTTTTCCATCTCGTAAGTGAAACGCAGCATGGAACTCTGCTCAAATGCCTCCTTCAGCTCCTGCAGATGTCTGACATCAGGTACCTGTGTAAAAATGTCGTCAACATACCTGTAGTATATGGCCGGTTTCAAGTTCATGTCGACTAAGACTTTTTGCTCGATGGTACCCATGTAGAAGTTTGCAAACAGGACACCTAGGGGAGAACCCATGGCGACCCCATCTACTTGCTTATACATGTGCCCATCCGGGCTCAAGAAGGGTGCCTCTTTAGTACAAGCTTGGAGTAGTTTCCTCAGAATATTTTCTGGTATGTCAAGAGGAGTACAGGCTGGATCACGATACACTCTGTCGGCTATCATTCCGATTGTCTCGTCCACAGGTACGTTGGTAAACAGCGATTCTACGTCCAACGAGGCTCTTATCCCTGTGGCCCGTGTGCCCCGCAGTAAGTCAACAAATTCCTTTGGAGACTTCAGGCTGAAGGCGCAAGGAACATAAGGAGTCAGCAGGCCGTTGAGTCGCTTCGCCAGTCTGTACGTGGGTGTGGGTATCTGGCTAATGATTGGCCGAAGTGGGTTTTCAGGCTTGTGCGTCTTGACATTTCCATACGCATATCCAGGTTTATATTCCCCAATGATCTTGGGGAATATAATGGGGATCCCCAATATCTTGGGGATCTTCCCCAGGTCCTAGTCAATAACGGCTTCTCCAATGGTTTCGTCGAAGACATCATAAGAAGGAAAGTGAAAAGCCATGCAACCTCTGAAGAGACAACTAACACAACACCTATACCCCCTATTAGACTATTTTACAGGAACTTCTTTTCCACAGCTCATAAAACGGAGGAAAGGGTCCTGAAAGATATTGTTAATAGAAACGTTATCCCTACAGACAAAAATCAGAGGATACAACTGACGATTTACTATAAAACCAGAAAAACGGCCAGCCTACTTATGAGAAACTCTCCAGACACAAAATAGAACGCTTTAAAAGAGACTAACGTCGTCTATGCCTTCAAATGCCCACTTGGGGACTGTAAGCTCCAAAAAACACAGTATATAGGCAAGACAACAACATCTCTTTCTAGGCGTTTAACGATGCATAAGCAACAGGGCTCCATTAAGGAACATATAATCTCTTCCCACAACCAAACCATCGCCAGAGAAATCCTAGTAAACAACACAGAAATCATCGATAGATACAGCGATAGCAGGCGGCTTGACGTTTGCGAGGCACTACACATCAAGAAGTCAACACCAGCAATCAACAGCCAATTATTGCACAACTATATTCTACCCACCTCAAGACTCCGCTCCAATATAGAAGCATCAAGAAATATTAACCAATAGGCTTTCTACAAACACTTCTATTCAATATCCATTGCTTCGTGTTCTGTCTTGTGTTGATGAAATTAATACCGTATTAATACTCTTGTTCTGTCTTGTGTTGATGAAATTAATACCCTATTAATACCACATTTTTTTCTGTCTTGTGTTAATGCCACATCACCCCTTCCACCTCACTCAAATGTAGATATAAAATCGGAGAAACGTAAGTTCTATTCAGTTGTGTATTTGTGAACTAAAGTCTTTGAAAATGTAATAAGATTTACGAAACGCGCCCGTGTCGCGTCAGACTAGAAATAAAAATGAATTTTGGAGAATTGATTTTTGATTTACCTCCAACAGTGAAGCGTAATGTACGAAAGATTGAGAAAATTCGTGTTAGAATTATTAATCTTACTTTTTCGGTCATATTTAATAATATATGTCTACAGGAAAGACTGCTACCAAAATATACTAATATTAAAGCGCACGACCCAGCAGCAAGGAATCAAGCCTTCACGATAAAATATCGCCAGGATCTGATTCGTGATCAGATATACAAGGCAGAGAATGAAATCAAAGACAACAGAACGCAACTACTTCATGCTACAAACGAGTGGAGAAATAGCAACATCGACGATAGTATCCGTACCCGCATTGAACAACACCTCGACATCCTCACAGACCAACATCACCTCAGCACTGAAACAAGGATTATCAAGAAACTAACAACATTATATGGAGGACCTATGGCAATTCCACGACCAAGAGATGGCTTCCTGAACCTGGCAGGAATTAACCTCACTGAGGACCAAGTCACTCTCCTAAATCTGGGCATAAACTGTCATGTTATGTCCAGACCGAATGAGATGGCCCGGAAAGTAGAGTTGGAAATTCTGTTGGACGACATATTCGACCTCGAGACACAAAAGAAGGTCACTACCAAAGATACCTTACAAGCAGAAGTTATTGCAGAAGGAGGAAAGAATCGAGGCAACTACAGAAGCACCATACTGTCCCCCGAGCTTAAAGCGGCAGCTAAAAGCCTTCGTGAGAACAAGGAGATAGTTGTCAGGAGAGGTGACAAGTCGCCAATATATGTCATTCTTAAAAAAGACGAATATCTGGCGAAAATGAACATCATACTCTCTGACCAAACTAAGTTCCAAAGGGTAACGAAGGACACTACAGCCGAATTAAAAGCAAAGGTCAACAAACTGATCGAAACAGTGAAGCCAAGAAATCCGGACTCCACCTGCCAAAGATCATTGGGGAATATAAACCTGGATATGCGTATGGAAATGTCAAGACGCACAAGCCTGAAAACCCACTTCGGCCAATCATTAGCCAGATACCCACACCCACGTACAGACTGGCGAAGCGATTCAACGGCCTGCTGACTCCTTATGTTCCTTGCGCCTTCAGCCTGAAGTCTCCAAAGGAATTTGTTGACTTACTGCGGGGCACACGGGCCACAGGGATAAGAGCCTCGTTGGACGTAGAATCGCTGTTTACCAACGTACCTGTGGACGAGACAATCGGAATGATAGCCGACAGAGTGTATCGTGATCCAGCCTGTACTCCTCTTGACATACCAGAAAATATTCTGAGGAAACTACTCCAAGCTTGTACTAAAGAGGCACCCTTCTTGAGCCCGGATGGGCACATGTATAAGCAAGTAGATGGGGTCGCCATGGGTTCTCCCCTAGGTGTCCTGTTTGCAAACTTCTACATGGGTACCATCGAGCAAAAAGTCTTAGTCGACATGAACTTGAAACCGGCCATATACTGCAGGTATGTTGACGACATTTTTACACAGGTACCTGATGTCAGACATCTGCAGGAGCTGAAGGAGGCATTTGAGCAGAGTTCCGTGCTGCGTTTCACTTACGAGATGGAAAAGGATGGGAAGCTGCCCTTTCTAGATGTAACAGTCATGGAAAAGGGCGGAGGTTTCCACACTGCAGTCTACACTAAGGAAACAAACATAGGAATGGGCCTAAATGCCAACAGCGACTGCCAAGACAGGTACAAAAGGAGTGTTGTTAACGCATATGTCGACCGTGCTCTCAGCCACAGCTCAGAATGGAAGCAAGTCGACGAAGAACTCTGTAGGGTAAGGCAGGTCCTAGTCAATAACGGCTTCTCCAATGGTTTCGTCGAAGACATCATAAGAAGGAAAGTGAAAAGCCATGCAACCTCTGAAGAGACAACTAACACAACACCTATACCCCCTATTAGACTATTTTACAGGAACTTCTTTTCCACAGCTCATAAAACGGAGGAAAGGGTCCTGAAAGATATTGTTAATAGAAACGTTATCCCTACAGACAAAAATCAGAGGATACAACTGACGATTTACTATAAAACCAGAAAAACGGCCAGCCTACTTATGAGAAACTCTCCAGACACAAGACAGAACGCTTTAAAAAAGACTAACGTCGTCTATGCCTTCAAATGCCCACTTGGGGACTGTAAGCTCCAAAAAACCCAGTATATAGGCAAGACAACAACATCTCTTTCTAGGCGTTTAACGATGCATAAGCAACAGGGCTCCATTAAGGAACATATAATCTCTTCCCACAACCAAACCATCGCCAGAGAAATCCTAGTAAACAACACAGAAATCATCGATAGATACATATATATATATATATATATATATATATATATATATATATATATATATATATATATATATATATATATATATATATATATATATATATATATGTATATATATATGTATATATATATATTTATATATATATGTCGTACCTAGTAGCCAGAACGCACTTCTCAGCCTACTATGCAAGGCCCGATTTGCCTAATAAGCCAAGTTTTCATGAATTAATTGTTTTTCGACTACCTAACCTCACCTAACCTAACTTTTTCGGCTAAATAACCCAACCTAACCTATAGAGACAGGTTAGGTTAGGTTAGGTAGGGTTGGTTAGGTTCAGTCATATATTTACGTTAATTTTAACTCCAATGAAAAAAATTGACCTCATACATAATGAAATGGGTAGCTTTATCCAACCCGTTCTCGCAAATTCGTAAAGTCAATATTGACTTATCATCTACGTGCATAGGTGATATACTAAACATAATAGATACCCCTAAAAAGATTCATAGAAAACACCGACCTTACCTAACCTTGTTAGTATCTTAAGATAAGCATCTTATTGCTTCGTAATTACAATTATTACTTAACCTATACCTATTATAGGTTAGGTAATAATTGTAATTACGAAGCAATAAGATGCTTATCTTAAGATACTAACAAGGTTAGGTAAAGTCGGTGTTTTCTATGAATCTTTTTAAGGGTATCTATTATGTTAAGAATGTCACCTATGCACATATTTAATAAGTCAATATTGACTTATTAAATTTGCGAGAACGGGTTGCTTTATCATTTCATGAGAAAAAATTTAGAGAAAATATATTAATTCAGGAAAACTTGGCTTATTAGGCAAATCGGGCCTTGCATAGTAGGCTGAGAGATAATAGTGGCAGTCATTTACAACCCTCCCCTAAATGACAGAAGACCTAGACAGGAGTTTGATAGGAACAACATGGCAACCATTAATATAATAGAGAGAGCAGCTTCAGTTGCCTGCAGGAATGGCTCCAGACTCTTAATCATGGGCGATTTCAACCATGGAAAGATAGACTGGGAGAATGAGGACCCACATGGTGGTGCAGATACGTGGAGAGCTAAACTCTTGGAAGTGGCAACAAGGAATTTTCTGAGCCAGCATGTCAAGGAACCCACAAGAGTGAGAGGCAATGTTGAACCAGCTAGACTCGACTTGATATTCACCCTGAATGAGTCAGAAATAAGGGAAGTTAAAGTTGAAGCCCCATAGGAATGAGTGACCACAGTGTACTGAACTTTGAGTACATGGTGGAGGTAGGGATAACCTATCCAAGGATGGGAGTGGAGGGAAAAGACTGAATTACTGAAGAGGAAAATATGACGAGATGAGGAACTTCCTCAGGGGAATACCATGGGAAACAGAACTTAGAGACAAGAATGTGCAGGTCATGATGGATTTTGTCACCCAGAAGTGCCAGAAAGCTGCAGACAGGTTTATCCCCGTCCAAAAGGAGAAAAAAGAAAAACAACAGAAAAACCCATGGTTCAACCAGGAATGCAAGGTAGCGAAACAACTAAGTAAAAGAACATGGAGAAACTACAGAAATAACAGAACACCAGAGAGCAGGGAGAGATACCAGAGGGCAAGAAATGAGTACCTCAGAGTGAGGAGGGAAGCAGAGAGACAGTTTGAAAATGACATCGCGAGTAAAGTCAAGACCCAACCAAAGCTGCTCCACAGCCACATCAGGAGGAAAACAGCAGTGAAGGAACAAGTGATGAAGCTGCAAAAAGTGGAGAACAGATACACAGAAAATGACAAGGAAGTGTGTAAAGAACTCAACAAGAGATTCCAGGTCTTCACAATAGAACAAGGAGAAGCCCCTGCACTAAATGAAGAGGCGGCAAACCAAGCAACCTTGGAGGAATTTGACCTCACCAGTGATGAGGTCAAAACGTGTCTGCTGGAGCTGGATGTGACAAAGGCTGTTGGGCCTGACAGAATCTCACCATTGATACTAAAGGAAGGTGCAGAAGCACTAAGTGTGCCACTCTCTATGGTGTATAACAGGTCACTGGAATCAGGAGACTTACCAGAAAGTTGAAAGACAGCTAACGTGGTTCCAATATACAAAAAGGGTGACAGGCAAGAGGCACTGAATTACAGGCCAGTTTCCTTAACTTGTATACCATGCAAGGTGATGGAGAAGATTGTGAGGAAAAGGCTCGTAGAACATCTGGAGGGAAATAACTTTGTAACGCACCACCAACATGGGTTCAGGGATGTCAAATCGTGCCTCACAGGTTTAATAGAATTTTATAACCAGGCAACAAAAATTAGGCAGGAAAGAGATGGGTGGGCCGACTGCATTTTCCTGGATTGCCAAAAAGCCTTTGAAACAGCGAGTAACGGTGAGGGGGGAGACCAACCCGTCCTCTTAAAAATAACGTCACTTCTGGCTCGTATGCGCGATATGGCTAAATTTGGACATAATTTGAAATGAAATCGACTCACTAAAGTGACGTTCTGTTCCGTTTTCTATTTGAGTCGTCTGGCGTACGCGCAGAGGTTATAAGAGGACACTTTAAATTAACGTTTTTCATAACGTTTTGAAACTTTATGAGAATTTCCTGCCCACCTAACCTATCAGAGGACCCTTAACTTACTGTTGTTGAAAAAAAAAATCCCAAATTTATTTTCATATTTTTTTAATTTTCAAATTACGTCCAAATGCGGTCATACGGGTGAACGGCCAAAAGCGACGTTCTTTTTAAGAAAACAGGTTGGGGAGACATCAGAGTGGCGAGATGTCACCAGCAGAGTCCCACAGGGCTCAGTACTTGGACCCATCCTGTTTCGAATATATGTGAACGATCTTCCGGAGTGTATAGACTCATTCCTCTCAATGTTTGCTGATGATGCAAAAATTATGAGAAGAATCAAGACGGATGAAGATAGACAGAGACTACAGGATGACCGGGATAAACTGGAGGAATGGTCTAGAAAATGGCTGCTAAGTTCAACTTGGGAAAGTGTGAGGTGATGAAATTAGGGGATGGGAGCAGGAGGCTGAACACAAGGAATCATCTGGGAGGTGAAATCCTGCAAGAGTCAAATAGAGGGAAAGACCTGGGGGTTGATATCACACCGAACGTGTCCCCAGAGGCCCACATCAAAAGAATATCATCAGCGGCATATGCTAGACTGGCCAACATAAGAACTGCCTTCAGAAACTTGTGTAAGGAATCTTTCAGAACCCTGTATACCACTTATGTAAGACCAATCCTGGAGTATGCAGCTCCACCCTGGAGTCCATACCTAATTTAAACACAAGACAAAGTTAGAGAAGATTCAGCGGTATGCCACCAGGCTCGTCCCGGAACTGAGAGGATTGAGCTACGAGGAAAGGCTAAAGGAGCTGAACCTCACATCCCTGGAAAACAGAAGAGTAAGGGGAGACATGATAACCACCTACAAAATTCTCAGGGGAATTGACAGGGTGGACAAAGACACTCTTCAGCACGGGTGTTACGAACCCGGACCCAGCGTCCGAGCCCGGAGCAGTGACGACCGCGCCATCTGTGGGTCAGCTCCCGAAACCCCCTCCAAACGGACGACGACACCTGGTGAGGACGACGTGTACTGGCCTCGAGGGCCAGTTTCCAGTCCTGTTCAGCGCTCAACACAGCCGCTGCTGACCTCTGGTGAGGTGGTGCTCAGACACCAGCGCCATCTATGGAGTGGATAGGTGGGCGTTTGTGTCTGAGCCTGTAAGTGAGGTGCCTTAGTGTGTCCCAGTTATTGATGACGTGTCTGCTTACAGAGTCGACCTGGGACTGCTGTGATGGAAGTTGAGTCAGTCTACCCAAGGCAGCCGTCTCCATACCTTGTGCTTTGCTGCAGCAGCTGTGAAGTCGTCTCCCGGAAGAACACTGTGGTGTTACCCTGCCAGTGGAGTGGCAGTAGAAGGATTACCCGGGACCGACTGCTGGAGACGATTATCCACTGGGGTACTGAGGACAGGAGAGTGATTTGTGGTATCACACGAGGCTCCTGACTAGGGCGCTACCCTAGTATCGCTCGTGGGGTGGCCTGACCAGCCTTGCTGATCCGGAACCTGCCAGCAGACCTGCTGGACTTGTGGTTGACGGCCTCCACGGCGGTGCCCCCAGTGGAACTGTGTTTTGGCTGGCTTGTGTCTGGGGTAGACTCAGCTTGGTCGAAGGATTCGTCAAGTGACCACGAAAGCACCGAGAGTCTGCATCCAGAGTCTTCAGCAGAAGACTATTGTGTATTTCCCCTGTACAGTGTTAATACCCCTCCCCCTGTGCACTCTTATATATATTATTTATTTGGTGATGGTAAATTATAATCTTAAGTTCTTAACTTTCTTTCCCTTTCCCCTTTAAGTTTCTTGCGTCACGGATCACATCCCTTGATAGCCACTACTGGCTTGGGGCCGGATACAACTTCCTCTAACAACATCAGAGTAAGAACCCCGTTGCGTCCCGAGAGGGCCGTAACAAGGGGACACAGGTGGAACAAGGGGACACAGGTGGAAACTTAGTACCCAGATGAGCCACAGAGACGTCAGAAAGATATTTTTCAGTGTCAGAGTAGTTAATGGATGGAATGCACTAGGAAGTGATGTGGTGGAGGCTGACTCCATACAACAGTTTCAAATGTAGATGTGATAGAGCCCAGTAGGCTCAGGAATCTGTACACCAGTTGATTGACAGTTGAGATGCGGGACCAAAGAGCCAAAGTTCAAACCCCGCAAGCACAATTAGGTGAGTACACTCCACAACACTACCACACAATCCCACCACACTCCCATACAACCCCACCACACTACAACACAACTCCACCACACTACCACAAACCCCACCACACTACCACACAACCCCACCACACTACCACTCACTCCACCACTCTACCACACGATCCCACCACATTACCACACACCCACCACACTACCACACAATCCCACCACACTCCCATACAACCCCACCACACTACAATACAAACCCACCAAACAACCACACACCCCCTCACACTACCACACAACCTTGTCATACTACCACACTCCCCACCACACAACGACACATCTCACCACACTACCACACACAACACCACACTACCAAACACCCCACCACGCTACCACACAACCCCACCATACTACCACACACCCACCACATTACTACACACCCCACCACACTACCAAACACCCCACCACACATCTCACCACGCTACTACACACCCCACCACACTACCACACATCCCGGAACAATACCCACACATCTCCACACTACCACACAACCCCCACCACTACCAAACACCCTACCACACTAACACACGACCCAACCACACAACCACACACCCCACCACAGTACCACAATCCCCACAACACTACCATAAAACTCCACCACACTACCATAAAACTCCACCACACTACCACACACCCCACCACACTACTACACAACCCAAAACACTACCACACACCCCACCGCACTACCACACACCCAATCACACTACAACGCACCCCACCACACTACCACACAAGCCCACAACAGTACCACACAATCCCACCACACTACCACACACCCCAGAACACAACACACACCCAACCACACACCCCATGACACTACCAAACACCCCACCACACTGCCACACACCCCATCACACTTCTACACAACCCCACCACACTACCACCCCCTACCACACTCCCTACTACACTACCACACACCCCACCACACTACCACACACCCCCCACCACACTACCAAACATCCCACCACACTACCAAACATCCCACCACACTATCACACACCCCACTAGACTTCCATACACACCACAACACTACCACAAATACCACCATACTACCACACAATCCCACCACACTACCACACACCCCACCACACTACCACACACCCCACCACACAACCAATCAACCCCACTACACTATCACACACCCCACCACACAAGCACACGACCCCACCACACAGCCACACCCCCCCACCACACAACCACACACCCCACCACACTACCACACACCCCACCACACAACCAAAACTCGACCACACTACCACACCCCCCACACTACCACACTCACCACCACACTACCGCACACCCCACCACACTTCCACACAACCCCACCACACTATCACACACCCCACATACACTACCACACGACCCTACCACACAACCACACACCCCCACCACACTACCACACACCCCACCACACTACCACACACCCCTGAACACTGCACACACCCCACCCCACAACCACACACCCCACCACACTACAACGCACCCCACCACACTACCACACAACCCCACAACCCCACCACACTACCACACATCCCACCACACTACCACACAACCCCACAACAGTACCACACAACCCCACCACACTACCACACACCCCCAGAACACTACACACACCCCACCACAGTACCACACACCCCACCACACTACCAAACACCCCACCACATTGCAACACACCCCATCACACTACCACACAACCCCACTACACTACCACACCCTCCACTACCACACTCCCCACTACACTACCACACACCCCACCACACTACTACACACCCCACCACACTACCAAAGACCCCCACCACACTACCACACACTCCACCACACTACCATACACCCCACAACACAACCACAAACCCCACCATATTACCACACAATCCTACCACACTACCACACACACTACCACACACACCCCACCACACTACCACACCCCACCACACTACCACACCCCACCACACAACCAATCAACCCCACTACACTACCACACACCTCACCACACTACTACACACCCCACCACACTACCACAAACCCAAAAACACTACACACACCCCACCTCACTACCACACACCCCAAAACACTACCCAAACCCTACCACACTTCCACACACACCCCACACTACCACACTCACCACCACACTACCACACACCCCACCACACACCCCACCACACTACCACACACCCCACAACACTTCCACACGACCCCACCACACAACCAAATACCCCCACCACACTACCACACACCCCACCAAACTATAACACACCCCACCACACTACCACACAACCCCACCACACTACCACACACCATACCACACTACCACACGACCCGACCACGCTACCACACTCCACCACACTACACACACCCCACCACATTACCACCCCCCCACCCTCACTACCACCCCCCCCCACAACACTACCACACCCCCACCACATTACAATACACCCCTCCACTCTATCATACACCCGAACATACTACCACAAACCCAGAGAAGAGAGGAGTAAACCACGAATTTGCAGCCCCCAACATACAGTCCCAGAGATAAGAGGGGAACCCACAACCAGCATCCCAGCAGCACCAGAGGGGAGGGCAACACCATCACCCCCCCTCTGCACAGAAACCCTCCCTTTCCCTCACCCTACTTGCCAATCCGCCTCCCCATTCTTACCCTATCCCTCCTCCCCCATTCCCACCATGCCCCCCCCTCCCGCCTTCACCTGCTGTCCCCCCTCCCTTTCCATCCCATACCTTCCCTATCCCTCCTCCCCTCACCCCGTATCCTCCATGTCCCCCCTATCTCCTTAACACACTCCCTACCTGTCCCCCCTTCCCTTGCACCCAACCCCCACCCCAAAATCCTCTGAGACCATGCAAACCACCTCACAGGTCGTCTCACCCACGGAACAGCTTTTCCCACCAGCAGAATGCTCGCCAAGAAGGGGACTAGAAAATAAACAGAAGAAAGTGAGCTTCAAGGCAAGGTACACTAACATAGATGGGATTACAAATAAAACAAGTGAATTCGGATAATGGGGACTACACGAAAACCCAGACATAATAGCCCTCACAGAAACAAAGCTAATGAAAACCATAACAAACGCAATGTTTCTACATGACTACTATGTAGTGAGGAAACAGAGAGAAGGGAGAGGAGGAGGTGGTGTAGCTTTGCTGATAAGAAATGGTTGAAGTTTTGAAGAGATGGTAAATCAGAACTGTGAAGGTTTTAGTGACTACATATCAGGCACCATAGCAACTGGAGGACAGAAAATTATAGTAGTAGTAATATATAACCCCCACCGAACGTCAGAAGATCCAGAAAGGAATATGATAGAAACAACATGGCCACCATCAATATAATAGAGAGAGCAGCTTCTGTGGCTAGCAGGAACGGATCCAGACTACCATTCATGGGAGACTTCAACCACGGGAAGATAGATTGGGGGAACAGAGACCCACATCGAGGACCAGACACATGGAGAGCTAAGCTGCTGGACGTGGCAACAAGAAACTTTTTAAGTCAACACGTCAAGGGACCGACAAGAGTGAGAGAGTACGAACCAGCCTTGCTTGATCTGATATTTAACCTAAATGAGTCGGATATAAGTGAAGTTAAGTTGGAAGCCCCTCTGTGAATGAGTGATCATAGTGTATTGAGCTTTAAGTACCTGGTTGAGCTAGGAATTATCTCCCCCAAAAA
Source organism: Procambarus clarkii (assembly GCF_040958095.1). Classification (NCBI taxonomy): domain Eukaryota; kingdom Metazoa; phylum Arthropoda; class Malacostraca; order Decapoda; family Cambaridae; genus Procambarus; species Procambarus clarkii. The sequence goes on from NC_091194.1 coordinate 34,739,814, forward strand.
TGAACTGGGAAACAAAGGGCTGGCGTACCGAAAGGGAAACTATGAGGAGATGAATAAATTCCTAAGGGATATACAATGGGACATAGAACTCAGAACCAAGTCCGTACAAGTCATGATGGACTATGTCACCCAAAAGTGTCAGGAGGCTGCAAGCAGGTTTGTCCCGGCCCGACAGGAAAAAAACAGAGAAGCAAAAGAAGAATCCATGGTTTACTAGAGAATGTATGAAAGCAAAGGAGCTGAACAAAAGGGCATGGAGGAACTTTCGTAATAACAGAACACCTGAAAGTAGAGAGAGATACCAGAGGACCAGGAACGAGTATGTTAGTGTAAGAAGAGCAGCTGAGAAAAGGTATGAAAATGATATAGCTAATAAAGCTACGACCGAACCAAAGCTACTACACAGTCACATCAGGAGGAAGACAACAGTGATGGAACAGGTGATGAAACTTTTTATGGATGAGGACAGGTACACAGAGAATGACAAAGAGGTGTGTGAGGAACTCAACAAAAGGTTCCAGGAGGTCTTTACAATAGAACAAGAAGAAGTCACGGCGCTAGGAGAGGTGGCAGCAAACCAAGCGACCTTGGAAAGGTTCGAAATTACAAGAGATGAGGTCAAGAAGCACCTATTGGAGCTAGACGTGAGAAAAGCTGTAGGGGCAGACGGAATCTCACCATGGGTATTGAAAGAGTGTGCAGGAGCACTTTGTTTGCCACTCTCCATAGTGTATAGTAGGTCACTGGAAACGGGAGACCTACCAGAAATATGGAAGACGGCTAATGTAGTCCCAATATACAAAAAAGGTGACAGACAAGACGCACTGAACTACAGGCCAGTGTCCGTAACTTGTATACCATGCAAGGTGATGGAGAAGATCGTGAGACAAAACCTAGTACCACATCTGGAGAGAATCCCGCCAAACACACACCGAAACTACGACGTTGGTACAACGTTGGAACAAGTTTTAACACCACCTAACCAGTTATAACAACCAATATAGCAAGTTGAAACAACGTTCTAATACGTCATAAACACGTTAAGTCAAGATGTAACAACTTTATTACAAGTTGTAACAAGCGGAAAATAGAGACAGTTTCGGTTTGTGATTCCAGGGAAGGGACTTTGTGACAACCCATCAACATGAGTTCAGGGAGGGTAAATCTTACCTTACTGGCTTAATAGAATTCTATGATCAGGTGACAAAGATTAAACAAGAAAGAGAAAGGTGGGCGGACTGCATTTTTTTGGACTGTCGGAAAGCCTTTGACACAGTACCCCATAAAAGGTTGATGCATAAGCTAGAGAAAAAGACAGGAGTAACTGGTAGGGCACTCTAGTGGATAAGGGAGTACCTAAGCAATAGGAAGCAGAGAGTTACAGTGAGGGGTGAGACCTCAGATTAGTGTGAAGTCACCAGTGGAGTCCCACAGGGCTCTGTACACGGACCTATCCGGTTTCTGATATACGCAAACGATCTCCCGGAGGGTATAGACTCATTCCTCTCAATGTTTTCTGACGATGCCGAAATTATGAAAAGGATTAAGACAGAGGAGGACTGCTTGAGGCTTCAAGAAAACTTAGATAAACTAAAGGAATGGTCGAACAAATGGTTGTTAGAGTTTAACCGAAGCAAATGTAATGTAATGAAGATAGGGGTAGGAAGCAGGAGACCAGATACAAGGTATCATTTGGGAGATGAAATTCTTCAGAGTCAAAGAGAGAGAAAGACCTGGGGGTTGATATCACGCCAGACCTGTCCCCTGAAGCCCATATCAAGATGATAACATCAGCAGCATATGCCAGGTTGGCTAACATAAGAACGGACTTTAGTCACTTGTGCAAGGAATCATTCAGAACTTTGTATACCACCTATGTCAGACCAATAATGGAGTATGCAGCCCCTGCATAGAGTCCATATCTAGTTAAGCATAAGACCAAATTGGAAAAAGTTCATAGGTTTGTCACCAGAGTAGTACCCGAGCTGAGAGGTATGAGCTACGAGGAGAGACTACGGGAATTAAACCTCACGTCGCTAAAAGATAGAAGAGTTAGGGGGCATATGATCACCACGTACAAGATTCTCAGAGGAATTGACAGGGTAGATAAAGACAGGCTATTTAACACAAGGGGCACACACACTAGGGGACACAGGTGGAAACTGAGTGCCCAAATGAGCCACAGATATATATTAGAAAGAATTTTTTTAGTGTCAGAGTGGTTGACAAATGGAATGCATTAGGAAGTGATGTGGTGGAGGCTGAATCTATACACAGTTTCAAGTGTAGATATGATAGAGCCCAGTAGGCTCAGGAACCTGTACACCTGTTGATTGACGGTTGAGAGGCAGGACCAAAGAGCAAGAGCGCAACCCCCGCAAACACAACTAGGTGAGTACATTCCCCACCACACTATCACACACCCCACCACACTACCACATAACCCCATCACACTACCACACAAACCACCACACATACCACCACACTACCACACAACCCCACGACACTACCACACAACCCTACCACACTACCCCATAACCCCACCACACTACCAAACAACCCCACCACACTACCACACACCCCACCCCACTATCACACAACCCCACCACACTGCCACACAACCCCACCACACTACCACACACCCCCAGAACATTACACACACCCCACCACACTACCACACCCCCCACCACACCCCCCACCCACACCCCCCAATATACTACACACTCCACCACACTACCACACACCCCACCACACTACCACACACCCACCACACTACCACACACCCCACCACACTACCATACAACCCAACCACACATCCCTACCGCACTACCACACACCCCACCACATAGCCACACATCCTATAACACAACCACACAACCCCACCACACAACCCCACCACACTACTACACACCTATCACACTACCACACAACCCCAGCAACACTACCACACAACCACCACACTACCACAAACTCCCCTACACTACCACACACCCCACCAGAGCACCACGCAAGCCCACAATACTACCACACAACCCTTCCACACTACCACACACCCCACCACACCACACACCCCCATCACACTACCACTCACCCACCACACTACCATGCAACCCAAGCACACTACCCCACACCCCACCACACTCCCACACCCCCCACCACACTACCACACTCCCCACCATACTACCACACTCCCCACCATACTACACACAACCCTAGCACACTACCACACACCCTAACACAATACCACAACGGACAACACCACAACTACCAACACACCAGGTCCCCAGCTAAACTACCACCACACCCCACAATACTACCACACAAACCACCACACTTCCACATACCCCCACCAACTACCACACACTATTCACGACACTACCACATCAACCCCACCACACTACCACACCCCCACCACACTACCGACAACACCCCACCACACTACCGCACAACCCCACAAAACTAACCACAACACCTCCACCACAATACTACACAACCCCACAACGCTACCACACACTGCATAACACTACTACACCCCCCCCACCACACTACCACTCATCCCCAGCAACACTAACACACACACCCCCACCACAATAATACACAAACGCCCACCACACTACCCCTACACTACCACACACCGCACCACACCGCACCACACACCCCACCACATTACCACACACCCTAAACACACGACCACACTACCAAAAACCCCACCACACTACCACACACAACACCACACAAGCAACTACTTAAGCAACAGGAAACAGCGAGTAACGGTGAGGGGGAGACATCAGAGTGGCGAGATGTCACTCAGCCGTGAGTCCCACAGGGCTCAGTACTTGGACCCATCCTGTTTCTAATATATGTGAACGATCTTCCAGAGGGTATAGACTCATTCCTCTCAATGTTTGCTGATGATGCAAAAATTATGAGATGAATCAAGACGGATGAAAATAGACAGAGACTACAGGATGACCTGGATAAACTGGAGGAATGGTCTAGAAAATGGCTGCTAAAGTTTCAACTCAGGAAAGTGTAAGGTGATGAAATTAGGCGAAGGGAGCAGGAGGCTGAACACAAGGTATCATCTGTGAGGGGAAATCCTGCAAGAATCAAATAGAGAGAAGGATCTGGGGTTTGATATCACACCGAACCTGTCCCCAGAGGCCCACATCAAAAGAATATCATCAGCGGCATATGCTAGACTGGCCCAACATAAGAACTGGCCTTCAGAAACTTGTGTAAGGAATCTTTCAGAACCCTGTATATCACTATGTAAGACCAATCCTGGAGTATGCAGCTCCAGCCTGGAGTCCATACCTAGTTAAACACAAGACAAAGTTAGAGAAGATTCAGCGGTATGCCACCAGGCTCGTCCGGAACTGAGAGGATTGAGCTACGAGGAAAGGCTAAAGGAGCTGAACCTCATCCCTGGAAAACAGAAGAGTAAGGGGGGGACATGATAACCACCTACAAAATTCTCAGGGGAATTGACAGGGTGGACAAAGACAAACTATTCAGCACGGGTGGGTCACGAACAAGGGGACACAGTGGAAACTTAGTACCCAGAGTGAGCCACAGAGACGTTAGAAAGAATTTTTTCAGTGTTAGAGTAGTTAATAAATGGAATGCACTAGGAAAGTGATGTGGTGGAGACTGACTCTATACACAGTTTCAAATGTAGATATGATAGAGCCCAGTAGGCTCTGGAATCTGTACACCAGTTGATTGACAGTTGAGAGGCAGGACCAAAGAGCCAAAGCTCAACCCCTGCAAGCACAATTAGGTGAGTACAATAAGGTGAGTACATGTTGGAAATTTCCAACACTAAATACAACACTGTTGTATTCTCATTAATTATTACTAAATCTACTAATCATTGTAGTGATTAAAATTAACCCAACGTAGAGTTCACATGTACTAATAATTACATCTGTACAATAAGGCTAGAATTCTTACGTCACCCGACGCCAGTATTGCGTTAGATTCCATTGTATAAACACATTTATATCCAGTGTGTCTGAGAATTGAATTTGATTCTCTATAAACAACGGTGTTCTGTGTGATAATAATTACAGATAAACTGATCCCCAACTAAAAGCCAAATAGAGCGTTTATAGTTATAACTGTTATCTAGTAATAAATTTAATGTCACGCGTGAATGTCCTGGAGAGAATTTAATTCATCTCCATTGTTCGTTTACTATCATAAAACGGGCAAATAATAATATTTAACTCCTCTGAATAATAAACCGTCCATATCCGAGCATTTCAATCACAACTGCGAGAAATGATAATATCCATAATAAATAATTTGTGTAGCAAACGCAGGACGCGGAGCAGGGCAGAGGAGATGCCAGTACACGAGGCGACGCGCTCAGAGAGAGACGCCATTACCCCAGCCACCAGGGTAGACGCCATCAAGAGCCCCAGAAGAAAGTCGCCACTGTGAGGTGTGAAGAACCTTTGCAGACATTAACTTTGCTGGTGTCAGTGTCACTTTACATAACGAGTTGAATTGTCAAGAGATTTAATTTGACATTCGGCCAAACCTGTTAAATTTGGTTCTATGTAGTTCCACGTGACCGGCCAGTGAAGTGTGTCAGTATCTAGGATAGGCTGGACACCACGTGTTCTTTATTACGAAGCCGGAACCTAGGTCGCGAACTTCGGCAAGCCTTAACTTACACAGTGCCCATATTAGCTAAGTACCTTTATCCTTATTTGATGCATCATCTAGGTGGGGATTTATAGCTGGGTAGCTTGTCGTGACGCAGTGCGACAATAAAAAACCACAGGTCATTATTTACTCTTATTATTTAATCTCAATTTCTTGAACATAGATGTCTAGCAGCTTAATCTGTTGCTACTGAATACAATTTGATTTACAGCGTGGGTGAAGAATTCTCCGAGCTGTCATTTCCCGTGTTAATCATCTCCCAGTGTTCCATGACGAGTCCAGGAGAATCAGAGGATGAGTCGTAACTAACTTCTTGGAAATCGTCTTCAAGCTAAGACTCCTTTCGTATTCCTTGATTTCTATTATCTGTATTCCTTTACATGCAGAACTCTGTTTCATTGGATTGACATGTGTTTATTAAATTATCAATTCTCATGTTCGTAATCTATGTTCTCATTGATGATAAAGATAATGATTCTATAAATGGTCATAGATTAGATTATTACATATTGGACTGGTGAACGAACCACACTAGTTCCTGGACGTATTGAGTTCCAGTAATAACCCCCCAATGTAGGTGTTTGAGGCATTATTCAGTTAATTATACAGCCCATTAATTATATAAGTGATCATATTCTCTAGTATTTTATCCATAGTCACTGGTTCATCTAGGAATTGTCTAATGATCATATTTTCTTAGTTTCCCTCTTTACTATAAAAGCGGGTGGTCCTTCGTATTTGATTTTCATTACATTAACTATTTAAATAATTAGAGTCAAGCCCCAAACGTCCCACATTATGGTCCTTCGAACCGGATGAACATAAATTATAATTACAAATACTAATTAATAATAACTAATCCTTGTGTGATGTAATCAAGACTAACCTTTTTAATTAATTGTGTCTACTAACAACGTAACACATAGGTTAGCCTAAGTCACACCAATTCATTGCTACTTATACCTTATGTATAAGGTAGCACTCGTGGGACAGTTTATTGCCCACAACACTTAGGCCTACACTTCATACTGAAGTAAGAATCTTTAGGTCACCAGGAGCAACAGCTCATAACTTTAAATTAATCACTAACACCAATTATGTGTTAACCATTTGGGCTATACAAATGTTTCAATATATGGCTGTCAGCAGACTGTCCATTATAGCCTGAATCCATGTTATAGTTACTGATTCACTCAAGTCAGTGGATCATTAACATTTAGGGATCCAGTATACTAATATAAATTACTGATCTCATACTAGTTAATCATTACTAACCCTGATAACATTTTATTCCACAATTAGGAGTACATTCAGGAGTTAGATAATATTTATGGCAGTAGAATACTTGCCAAACACAATTAATTCTCTTGTGTTCATTTAATTTCTTATACACATAATTATACAAGTGTATATAAACAATAAAATCCAAAAAACCCAAAAACACAGCACAATTATTTGCACATTATTGCACCACAATATAATCTTTGCCAACCTTTATTAGGTAGCAATTTAGGCTGTGATTGTGTTGAATTTGGCACAAGCATAGACTAAATATAGTTGTAGTTTCTTAAGTAGAAATTCTCACGACTAGGCTTGAGCTAGTTAGTGACATATATATTATCCATTTTTGTGCTGACCCTATCAAGGGTGGGATTAACCATTTATTGTGTAATTATATTTTATTGTATATTTCCATGTATGTCTTTGAGTGTTACTGTAAGTCCACTACCCATCCGAGGCTGATTTTGAAGAGCTAAGCTGAGGAACACCTGTAGTGAGACCAAGGTACCACTCAAATCTTAGTTGCTTATTATTAGGTAGGTAGCTAACCTCTAAATGAGGTAAATTACAACCAGCCTCAAGAAAATATCAGGCTGTCAATAATTATACCTGCTCTACATCAAGGAGCAGACACCATAGCTATACAAATAGCTACATAAGCCCTATCAGGCTCAATTTACCGCAAGAATGAATCCTTTAGAAAGGAATGCAAGATTCTTGAGAACTCTTCAAATTCGCCTAGGAGAACTGCTTATCAGATGTCATCACTGTGTAGAAACTGACCCAGGTGACGTCTACAGACTAGCAACTTCCATAAGGAACGCTAACCAAAATTATGATACTATAAAGACTGTAATCGAGTCCCACAGGAATTTACTCCAGGTCGGTCATACTGTCTCAGACCACTTACGTCTGACAGAATCTGATCTTGATAACTATGAACACAACGTTCAAATCAGGTTAGACCGATATAAGGAGGTGCTTACGAGACAAGATATTCCCGAGTGGATAGAACAGATCATTAATAGACCTACACCCGAGCCAGCACTCAGCTCAGATGAAATACTTGAGCTACCTCAAGATGAGGAGAATCCTCTAATCAATACTGATCACTACACAGGATCCACAACTGAAGTTCAACCTTCATTTTCTAACCTCTCATCTAATACAGCTTCATGTGATGATTTGTTTACAGAGTCTGACCAATTTTCAGACCACTCTTCTCCATGTTCCCTGGATTCTATAAGTTCAATACATAAGGCTACTGAATTAACTAGCTTATCACAAGAACCCAGAGAAACAAGTGAAGCTGCAGATGAAACAAGTGAAGCTGCAATAATCAGTGAATCTGAACCAGAAAATGATAAAGCTAATGCTGCAGCAGCAGTCGAAGCTGTAATCAAAGCTGAGGCTAAGCAAGAAGCCTTAAGCAACACAAGTAATGGTCACAATTGCTCACAACAGCCTTCTAAAGTAAGTGCTAACAATGAGAAGACTATTATAAACCTTGTGCACCAATTATTAAATTTATCTTCACCAAAACAATCAGTTGACTCTTTACAAGCCTTTAGTTTCCAGCTTGAGTCACTGATAAATTCTTTCAGTAAAGAGGTGGATCACCCAACTACTGAGTGGATGACTAAAATTATCATCCAGAGGAAATTGTCTGGTGACACACTTAATAAATTATATGTATACCAGAATGGTAATACCCTGTCAATGCAGGATATATTTACAGGTTTGCGCAATATGAGCAATCATACAGCAGACCAGCAATTAATGCTAAATCTGAATGCACCAAAACTGTACCTACATCAGTTTCCTTACCTGAAACTCCTAAAGTGACACTGTCACTAGGTAACCAAGGTGCTAATAATCAATGTAACAACAATCAGTCAAACACTGATTCATCAGTGAGGCCTAAGAGTCCCACAAGTGCTCCTAAGAGACCTAATAGTCCAAAGAGCACTCCCAAGAGCCTATTAATGGTTCCCCAGAGTACACCAAGTACTCACAAGGAATGAATAACAAGCAAATGCAAGCTACAAAACCATCACAACCTACAAGTACTGTTTTACCAAAACCGGTAACCCCTAAACGAACAGTAGTATGGGGAATGTGTTTGTTTTGCAATCAAAAACATTCTCTGTACAAATGTACCAATTATCCTAATAGAGACACAAGAGTCAGACGACTCAAACAGTTACATAAATGTACTAGGTGTCTCAAATCACATAATGTTAATAGCTGTGAAACCCCACTGAACACCTGCAATAGGTGTAGAAGGGGCAAGCATCATGCTGCACTGTGCAAATTAGTTAGGACAAATTATGTCAATCCTAGAATAGGACGTAGAGAATCTACACCAGTACCGTGCTGCAAGGTGCGAGATGTGTACAGCGTAACTTCACAAGCATCTCAAGTGGATGCTGCTTTGCCTACTGCCCAACTTCAAGTGAAGAACAGAGGAGCCAAGATCACCACACGTGGACTATTTGACCAAGGTTCCCAGAGAACTTTCATTACTCAAAGGGCAGCAGAGGCACTTAATTTACAACCAATAGGACAAGTAAAATTAAACTTGTCAGGGTTCATGATAAATCGAGGAACCCATGAATACTCAGTAGTTCAACCGCTTGTACGACTAGGTAGTCTTGCCAAGGCTGTCCAAGCCATTGTTGTAGATCAAATACCTTTAGACTTAAATATTAAGGGTCTAGGGTACACAGCCCATTTCCTGCAGGAACGTGAAATTAATTTGGCTGACAACAAGTTAACGTCTGACCGCCTTAACAATGTAGATGTACTAGTAGGAGCCGACTACTATTACCAGTTCATAACTGGACATGTTAAACGATTGGGAATGAATATGCTCCAATCTGCAGGTGGCTACTTACTTACTGGTAAAGTTCTGAATGTGAACAAGCCTAAGCCTGCCAACAATAATAAATTAGTCAGCAGTAAATCAATTCTCCAGCAGCAAGCTAAAGGGAGAAACACAGCTGAGTAATAAACTCAGATTGAATGTAGTGCAATTGATACTCGCCGAGATGTTTCATAGCTCTCAGAGAAAACCAGTGGTCCGTACTCAAACAAGTACAAGTCACAGCGACCAAGCCATTGAATTCACTGCAGACCTAGAATTATTCTCGACAAGTAGTAATTGACCACACTCAGTCTTCCTAGGTAAATTGTAATGTTGGGCTAGAGAATCTAGTACTCCCTAGGTAATTAATAATGTTAGGCTAGAGAATCTAGCACTCAATGCCACTGGCATTTCCTGAATTTAGTAATACTATGAAGTCAAAAAGCAACTTCTGTAATTACAAATTCACTAGGACCACTGGTCCACTATACTTGCGCTTAAAGGTTTGCCAAGAAAACCTTCTTAATACCATGTTTTCTGCACTAAGAGTTAGTGATAAATACTTGCATCAATTTGTTTGAGTTGTTTTTCTTTCGTTTCTGCCTAATTAGTGTAGGAGCGCAGCACGAACAAACTTGCAAACTTACCAATACATAAGTGAATTTACAGAGAACTAATAACCCGTGAAACGTTTAGGTTGGGAAAATGTTACAAATGATCTTGAATAGGATTAATCGTAGCAGTAATTTAATTTCCAGCAATCTTAGGTTTCTCTTTGTTTAATGCATTATCGTTAAACATCAGCATTGTTAATTAACATGCTGTATGAGCTTAATATAGCTCACCTTAGAATTAACGTAATAATTGGGTGCTTATTGTTCCCCATGCGCATACGAGCTCAATATTGCTCGCCATGACAATTGAACGCTTTAACGTTCCCCATGCCACGAGCACTGCTCGCCATGATAATTGAATGATGCAATCCTCTACCTCGTTAATTCGAGCTCACTGTAGCTCACCCTGTTAACACTGTTAACGAGCTCACTGTAGCACACTCTGTCAACACTGTTGACGAGTTTACTATAACTCACCTTGTTAACATGCTTAATGAGCTCAATATAGCTCCCAATGTTAATTCGATTACATTTTTGCTCACAATTAGCTTCGTCCCTTACTTAGGTAGGTTAGAAATTTAAACCATTGATTTAGGTAGGTTTAGGGACTTTAGTTAGTGTCAACTGAGTACTAGCCTAATCTGTACTCACCATTAATTGCAGTTGACTATACTTATAGAGACTGATTTGATAAACTCAATTTCATGTAAAGGTTGATTTCGTATTCACAAGTTTACAGTGTCAAGCCTATGAGCTGCCATTCATTTAGCTCATAAGTCAGAATGACTAGGCTGCTAATCTCACTGTCGACTCAGAATTTTCCTTGATTCTAATGAATAAACCTTTCAGTTCTCTACTTTTCCATTATTTTAGCTAGTTAGCAAAATTGTTGTACCATCAGTCAGAATGACTACTGCACGGTAGTGCACATTAAATTCAATTTCCTTGTTTGAATTTGGGGTGATCATGATACTGCGTGATGTTATTGTCTAGTAACTCAATAGTTACAAGTCACAGCGACCCTAGACAGTGACCTTACTGTAGTGTCATAGTCTCCTTGATCTTGAATGACCCAATAATACTTTACTGTATAATAATGTAGATTACAACTTATACAATAGTGTTATCAGTTCTTAGGAACTTATTCTGAGTTTGCCTACGATTCAGCAGCTACGTAATACACCATTACATGTCACTGCGACCCTAGTTGTTGAGTTTATTGTGAGCTTTAGAGGGTTCCTGATTACCGATAACTTAATCATTTAATGTTTCAATATTTAATACAGTTTCCACTAGAGCAGTTGTTCAACAACGCAAAAGGAAACTACAAGCCTATTATAGTTCTTAACTAAGAGCAAATAACTTTACATCCAATTTAAGCAACCATGATGATACTGTGGTGTGGTGTCAAGTAACAAACCATTACAAGTCACTATGACCCAGGACATTCTCATCACAGTAGATTCTCAGTTATTTAAATTGTGTGATTTAAATCTTTAATTATTGTGTAGGCTATAAATAACATTATTTATCTAGAGTACCTGAGAGTTTGCAGACTTAGAGATTTGTAACATACACATTACATGTCATAGCGACACCAGTCTCAGAGTTATTGTAGGCTTTCTTAATTATTAGCTTTAGGTAATTCATAATAACATGTTCTATTTAACATGAAATCAGCAAGACTTAAGTTTCTTGTATGTCCTTGACAAATACGGGACATTCGTTATGTGTACTAACATACTAACATACTAATATACTAATATTAATACCAACTTCGGGATAGGTGTCAGTACTCCACATTACACTGCGACCCTAGAATCCTCCCCCCGGAGTTATGTTGGAAATTTCCAACACTAAATACAACACTGTTGTATTCTCATTAATTATTACTAAATCTACTAATCATTGTAGTGATTAAAATTAACCCAACGTAGAGTTCACATGTACTAATAATTACATCTGTACAATAAGGCTAGAATTCTTACGTCACCCGACGCCAGTATTGCGTCAGATTCCATTGTAATAAACACATTTATATCCAGTGTGTCTGAGAATTGAATTTGATTCTCTATAAACAACGGTGTTCTGTGTGATAATTAATTACAGATAAACTGATCCCCAACTAAAAGCCAAATAGAGCGTTTATAGTTATAACTGTTATCTAGTAATAAATTTAACGTCACGCGTGAATGCCCTGGAGAGAATTTAATTCATCTCCATTGTTCGTTTACTATCATAAAACGGGCAAATAATAATATTTAACTCCTCTGAATAATAAACCCGTCCTTATCCGAGCATTTCAATCACAACTGCGAAAATGATAATATCCATAATAAATAATTTGTGTAGCAAACGCGGGACGCGGAGCGGGGCAACTGGCAGAGGAGACGCCAGTACATGAGGCGACGCGCTCAGAGAGAGACGCCATTACCCCAGCCACCAGGGTAGACGCTATCAAGAGCCCCAGAAGAAAGTCGCCACTGTGAGGTGTGAAGAACCTTTGCAGACATTAACTTTGCTGGTGTCAGTGTCACTTTACATAACGAGTTGAATTGTCAAGAGATATAATTTGACATTCGACCAGAACCTGTTAAATTTGGTTCTATGTAGTTCCACGTGACCGGCCAGTGAAGCACGTCAGTATCTAGGATAGGCTGGACACCACGTGTGCTTCTTTATTACGAAGCCGGAACCTAGGACGCGAACTTCGGCAAGCCTTGACTTACACAGTGCCCATATTAGCTAAGTACCTTTATCCTTATTTGATGCATCATCTAGGTGGGGGTTTATAGCTGGGTAACTTGTCGTGACGCAGTGCGACAATAAAAAAACACAGGTCATTATTTACTCCTATTATTTAATCTCAATTTCTTGAACATAGATGTCTAGCAGCTTAATCTGTTGCTACTGAATACAATTTGATTTACAGCGTGGGTGAAGAATTCTCTGAGCTGTCATTTCCCGTGTAAATCATCTCCCAGTGTTCCATGACGAGTCCAGGAAAATCAGAGGATGAGTCGTAACTAACTTCTTGGAAATCGTCTTCAAGCTAAGACTCCTTTCGTATTCCTTGATTTCTATTATCTGTATTCCTTTACATGCAGAACTCTGTTTCATTGGATTGACATGTGTTTATTATAATTATCAATTCTCATGTTCGTAATCTATGTTCTCATTGATGATAAAGATAATGATTCTATAAATGGTCATAGGATTAGATTATTACATATTGGACTGGTGAACGAACCACACTAGTTCCTGGGCGTATTGAGTTCCAGTAATAACCCCCCAATGTAGGAGTTTGAGGCTTTATTCAGTTAATTATACAGTCCATTAATTATATAAGTGATCATATTCTCTAGTATTTTATCCATAGTCACTGGTTCATCTAGGAATTGTCTAATGATCATATTTTCTTAGTTTCCCTCTTTACTATAAAAGCGGGTGGTCCTTCGTATTTGATTTTCATTACATTAACTATTTAAATAATTAGAGTCAAGCCCCAAACGTCCCACAGTACACAACCCTACCTCAATACCACACCCCATCACACTACCACACACACCAACACACTTCCACGCAGAAGGGTCTGGGAAGCTCCTCCTCTGGGAAGCTAGTGAATTGGGAGGGATAATCAGTGTATATGCGTATATGAGTGTATATGAGTGATTGAATAACTAGTAAGCTCACTCAAACCACAAGAAAGTGAAGAAAAGCATTAGAAACAGCACCATTGAAAATAAGTGTTCCGCATGGAGTACTTTCTCGCCTGTTTGTGCTGCAGGTTGTGCAAGGTATTGAGGAGCGCCTTTTTGGTTAGGTTGTTACTGCAATGACAAGATCAGGAAGGGGCTCACTGTCAATCACCAGCAGGGACGAGGAGGAGGACAGATTTATAGACAAATTAATAGGGAAATTTGTAGAGAGAAGGAGCGATTGGATGGAGGATCTAATCCAAGGGATAAAAAGCTAGTTATTTCAGCAAATACATTATGCAGTAGAGAGGCAGAAACAGGAGCTTATGCTCTATATTCGGGAAGAGATTAGGTAGGGAAGAGAGGACTGGGAGAGGGAATGTACTCAGATCACAAACGAATTAGGAAGGATTATCAGCATGGCTAAGGAAAGAGGATTAGTGGGGGATGGGTTAGTGAGCATGGTTGGGATGGGGAATCTCCATGGGAGGGGCTACCAGCATAACAGTGAATTACTAAAGAGAAGGACCATTATAATACACTGATTATTCGAATCTGGGGCACCAACAAGACAAGAAAGGATAGTGACGGAAAAATATGAATTGCATGAAATATTGAGATGTATTGGAGAAGGAATGGCAGGAAACGAGGTGGACATTAGCCACCGGGTTGGACCTTACAATTGTACCAAGAAAAGACCTGTTCTGGTGCAATTCTCCAATGAGGAGGCTTTGGAGTGCATAATGAGGAACAAGCATTTACTCAGAGGAAGTGAAACCCATTACAATGTGTTTATTGAGAGGTTTATGACGAAAGATGAGCAAAAAGCCACAAGAATAGATGGCAAGCACGACACCGTACCCCTAGCCTCTCCTCCCAGGTCACATCCTCCCCAACTCAGCCCTCCTATACCTCTCCCCTGCCTTAGCACCCGAAACCCCCCCCCCTGCCTCAGCCCCCAAAAAACCCTGCCTCAGCCCCCCAAACCCCCCCCTGCCCCTTCTACATTTGCACTTCCCCCAACAACTCCCCTGCCCCTGCTACATCACACCTGTCAACGACCCCAGTGGATCAAGCCATGCCCTCCCCAAACCCATCTTCCCCTCCCCCCTCCTACTCCCCTGCCCCTTCTACCCCATTGCCCTCAATTCCATCTGCTCCATCCCAGCTTCCACTGCACCCCTCTCCCACTCACCCCCCAAACCCCACCTAACCCTCACCCCTTATGAACCTCCAGCCTACATTTAACCCCCTAACACCTTCCCCCATATCCCTCTTCCCTTCTTCTACCCCAAAACCCCCACCTACCCCCGATTCCCCCCTAACTAACACACCCTCTCTTCCACTCCAGCACCCATGCTCCAATCTCCTCTCAGCTCTCTGCCCTCAATATCCCTCTCCCTTCCAACCTCTCAACCTCTATCTGACTCTCAGTCTCACTCTATTTCTCAACTCCCCTATGCCATTCAGACCCTCCCTAACTTTCAGACCCATTATGCCCTTCCTACCCCCGCTAGATGCCCAGACCCCATTCGCCTACCAGGTACTCCCAGGCACCCCCCCCTAGCACCCCCCAGACCCCACTCGCCCCCCAGACACCCCCCAGTACCCCCCAGACCCCTGTGAAAGGGGGAACTCTGGATCCAGAGTTTCCAAGAAGAGTCTCAAGGTTTGGTACACCAGTGCTGATGGGGTATCCAATAAAGCAGAAGAGATAAAAGAAATAGTTAGTGAGACAGACCCAGACATAGTTGCAATAGTGGAAACTAAAATAAATGGAAATGATCTCGGATGCAATCTTTCCAGAGGGGTACCAGGTGATAAGAACAGAAAGGACACAGAGACAGGGAGGAGGAGTGGCACTCCTAATAAAGCAAAATGGAAGTTTGATGAGCTGGAAATTCGGGTACCAATGAAAGCACGAACTCCATACATGGAACACTGACAGTGGATGGGAAAAAGATTGTAATCTTGATACTCTACAATCCCCCACCAAACAGCAGAAGGCCCAGGCAGGAGTATGAGGATAGCAACAAAGCATGTATAGATGAACTGCAGAGGGCAGCAACAATAGCGCATAGAATAAGAGCGAAGCTGCTGGTCATGGGGGACCTAAATCACAGAGAGATTAATTGGGAAACGAGGAACCCGTGGCGGGGAGGAGACCTGGGGAGCGAAGCTGGTAGATGTTATTGACAGGAATTTCCTAACACAGCATGTAAAGGAAGATACTAGGGAAAGAGGAGGGGATACGCCCAGCCTATTAGACCTCACTTTCTCCCAGAATGTAGAAGACATCGAACATTTGGATTATGAAATACCACTAGGAGCCAGTGACCATTGTGTCCTAGTCATTGACTACATGATGGAGCTTAAATTTGTGACCAAAGGACAAGAGGTCCGGAAAGGAGACTTGATTACAGAAAAGGGGAATACAGGAGGATAATGGACTACCTGGGAGAAGTGCAGTGGGAGGAAGAAGTTAGAGGAAAAACAGTGCAAGTTATGATGAACCAAGTCATATGGAAATTCAAGGAGGCTGAAGAGAGATTTATTCCAACAGTAAAAGAAAAAAGCAGGAGGGAATATAATAATCGATGGTTTAATAGACAGTGTCAGGAAGCAAAAGTGAGAAGCAGGAGGGAGTGGAGGAAGTACAGAGACAAAGGACAGAGGACAACAGGATTAGATGCAACAGAGCTAGGAACGATTACATTAACATAAGACGAGTGTCGGAAAGAAATTATGAGAATGATATTGCAATCAAAGCGAAAAAGCAACCTAAATTACTACATAGCCATACAAAAAGGAAGATGTCGGTAAATGACCATGTGACAAGACTGAGGAAAACAGAAGGGGCATATACAGAAAGTGACAAGGAAATCTGCGAGGTACTGAATGCAAGTTTCCATGGAGTGTTCACAACCGAGCCTGAGTGGCTCCCATTGTTAGAAGAGATTACCCTAGATGAAAGACTATCAGATATAGAGGTGACAGCAGAGGAGGTAATGAAACAGTTGACAACACTGGATGCAACTAAAGCAGTTGGACCAGACAAAGTATCACCGTGGATACTAAAAGGGGCAGCGCAGGCTCTCAGCGTGCCTCTGGCAATGATCTTTAATGAGTCACTTATGTCGGGAGAATAGCCCAGTTGCTGGAAGGAGGCAAATGTCGTACCGATTTTCATGAAAGGTGATAGGGAGGAGGCACTTAACTACAGACCCGTATCACTGACAAGCATCCCCTGCAAAATACTTGAAAGAATAGTTAGGCTAAGACTTGTTGAGCACCTGGAGAGCATTGGGTTTGTAAACAAGCACCAACATGGGTTCTGGACAGGGAAATCATGCCTAACAAACCTTTCAGAATTCTATGACAAAGTAACAAGGATAAGGCAGGACAGAGAAGGCTGGGGAGACTGCATATTTCTTGACTGCCAAAATTCCTTTGATACAGTACCGCACATGAGACTGCTATACAAACTTGAGGGGCAGGCAGGAGTAAGCGGAAAGGCCCTATCATGGGTGAGGAACTACCTAACAGGAAGGAGCCAAAAGGTAATGGTAAGGGGCGA
Source organism: Procambarus clarkii (assembly GCF_040958095.1). Classification (NCBI taxonomy): domain Eukaryota; kingdom Metazoa; phylum Arthropoda; class Malacostraca; order Decapoda; family Cambaridae; genus Procambarus; species Procambarus clarkii. The sequence goes on from NC_091194.1 coordinate 34,757,526, forward strand.
GAAGTCGGACTGGCGAACAGTAACGAGTGGAGTACCTCAAGGATCAGTGCTGGGACCATTCCTCTTTCTAATTTACATAAATGATATGTTTACAGGAGTGGAATCATACATGTCTATGTTTGCGGATGAAGCAAAATTAATGAGAAGAGTTGTGACAGATGAGGATTGTAAGATCCTCCAAGAGGACTTAAACAGGTTGCAGAGATGGTCAGGGAAATGGCTACTGGAGTTCAACACCAGTAAATGTAGTTATGGAAATGGGATCAGGTGATAGGCTACCAAAGGGACAGTACACAATGAAGGGGAAATGCCTTCCTGTAACGATTCGAGAAAGAGACCTGGGAGTGGATGTGACACCTAATCTAACTCCTGAGGCACATATAAATAGGATAACAACAGCAGCGTACTCTACACTGGCGAAAATTTGAACTTCATTCAGAAACCTAAGTGAGGAGGCTTTTATAGCGCTTTACACTGCGTTCGTGAAACCAGTCTTAGAGTATGCCGCGCCATCATGGAGCCCCCACCTGAAGAAACACATAATGAAACTGGAGAAGGTTCAGAGGTTTGCGACGAGGCTTGTCCCAGAGTTACAAGGGATGGGATATGAAAAGCGTCTGAAGGAACTGAACCTTACGGCACTATAGAAAAGAAGGGAGAGAGGAGATATGATAGGGACATATAAAAGACTCAGGGGAATTGACAAAGTGGAAATAGATAAAATGTGCACACGTAATAATAACAGAACGAGGGGACATGGGTGGAAACTGGAAACTCAGATGAGTCACAGAGATGTTAGGAAGTTTACTTTTAGCGTGAGAGTAGTAGAAAAATGGAATGCACTTGGGGAACAGGTTGTGGATGCAAACTCTATTCATACTTTTAAAATTAGGTATGATAGAGAAATGGGACAGGAGTCATTGCTGTAAACTACCGATTTTTACTGGTAAGGAGGGATCCAAGAGTCAATGCTCGATCCTGCAAGCACAGATAGGTGAGAACAAATAGGTGAGTACACACCCCACCACACTACCACACACCCATCAACACTACCACACAACCCACCACACTACCACAAACCCACACCACACTACCACACACCCCCACCACACTACCACACAAAACATCACACTACCACACCCCACCACAATAATACAAAACCCCACAACACTACCATACACCCCACCACAGTACCACACACCCCACCAACCTACTTCACACCCGACCACACTACCACACACCCCCACCACGCTACCACATACACCACCACACTACCACACACCCCACAAATCTACCACACACTCCAACACACTACCACACATCCCCACCACACTACTACACACACCACCACACTTCCACTCACCCACCACACTATCACACACCCCACAACACTACCACACAACCCACCACACTTACACTTACACACACCACACTACCACACACACCCAACTACGCTACCACACACACCACCACACTTGCCACACACCCACAGCACTGCCAAACACCCCACCACACTACCACACACCCCACCATACTACCACACCCCCACCACACTACCACACACACTACCACACACCCCACCACAATACCACACACCCAATCACAAAAGTAAACATCTCCACCACACAACCATACAACCCCTCTCCACTACCACACATCCTACCACACTACCACAAACCCCAACACACTACCACACATCCCCACCACACTAACGCACACCCCACTACAATACTACACAACCCCATCACACTACCATACACCCCACCACACTACCACACACCACATAACACTACCAAACACCACATAACACTACCACACACCCCAACACAATACTACACAACACTACCATACACCCTACCACACACCCACACAACCCTATAACACTACAACTCAACCCAAAGCACTACCACACAACCCCAACACACTACCACACAACCCTACCACACAACCACACACCCACCCCACTACCACACACTCCACTACACTACCACACACCCCACCACACTCACACACAACCCCACCACACAACCCCAACACATTACCACACAACCCCAACACACTACCACACAACCGCACCACACTACCACACACTCCACCACAATACTATACAACCCCAACACACTACCACACACCCCAACACACTACCACACAACCCCACCACAATAGTACATACCCCACCACACTACCACACTACCACACACCCCACAACACTACCACACACCCCACAACACTACCACACACCCCACGACAATATTACACAACCCCACCACACTACCACACACCCCACCAACCTACCACACAACCCCACCACACTACCACACAACCCACCACACTACACACACCCCAGCACACCACCACACACCCCACCACACTACCACACCCCACCACACTACCAAACACCCCACTACACTACCAATCACCCCACCACACTACCACACTCCCACGACAATACTATACAACCTCACCACACTACCACACACCCTACTACACTTCCACACAACCCCACCACACTACCACGCTACCCACCACACTACCACACACCCCACCACACTACCAGATACCCCACCACACTACAACACACCCCACCACACTACCACACACCCCAACACACTACCACACAACCCCAAAACATTACCACACACACCCCACCACACTACCAATCAACCCACCACACTACCACACATTCCACCACACTTCGCACACTCCACCACACTACCACACACGTCACCACACTACCACACACCCCACCACTCTAGCACACACCCCCACCACTCCCACACAACCCACCACACTACCACACACCCCACCACACTGCAACACATCCTCACCACACTACCACACACCCCACCACACTACCATACACCCCACACACTACCACACAAACCCACATGCTACCTCACACCCACCACACTACCTCACACCCACCACACTACCACACACCTCTCTACACAACCACACATCCCAACAACACCACCACACAACCCCACCACACTACCACACAACCCACCACACTACCACACAACCCCACCACACTACGACATATCCAACCACACTACCACACAACCTCACCGCACTATCACACACCCCACCACACTATCACACAACCCCACCACACTGCCACACTCCCCACCACACTACCACACTCCCCACCACACACCCACCACATTACCACACAACCCACCACACTACCACACACCCACCACACTCCCCACCACATTACCACACAACCCCACCACACTACCACACACCCACCACACTACCACACACCCCGCCACACTCCAACACACCCCTACCACACTCCCCACCATACTACCAACCAACCCCACTACACTAACACACATCCCAACACACTACCACACAACCCCACCACACTACCACACACCCAACTGCACGACCACACTACCACACTCCCCACCACACTGCCACACATTCCCACCACACTGTCACACTCCCCACCACACTACCATAAACCCCACCAAACTACCACACAACCCACCACACTACACCTTGTTCAGGATATCATTTACATTTAAAAATCTCAAAGTGGCTCATTTTTGGTAGAGGTTAACGCTTATGGGAACTTGTAACTCATGCGCGTATGCACGCAAGCCCACGTACGTATGTACGCACTCAAGCACGCACATGCAAAAACACACACACACACACACACACGCACACACAAACGTTCAGTCAGGGGAAAAAGGTTTAACACCTTCTGGGAACGGAGGATAGGACCTCACTATGCTCCACCCCCCCCCCTCCTCTTACCCCCTCATCTGACCTGATCTGATCTGGTCGCCATCTCTGCCCCCCCCACCCCCAGTCCCCCGCATTCCCCACTCTCTCCCTCTCCCACTCTCTCTCTCTCTCTCTCTCTCTCTCTCTCTCTCTCTCTCTCTCTCTCTCTCTCTCTCTCTCTCTCTCTCTCCTCTCTCTCTCTCTCTCTCTCTCTCTCTCTCTCTCTCTCCCTCTTTCTCTCTCTCTCTCTCTCTCTCTCTCCCTCGCTCTCCCTACCCTCCCTCTCTCTCTCTCCCTCTCTTCCCCCCCCCCTCTCTGCCCACACGCTCACACACGCTCACTCACACACACACACACATTTACCCCCCTCTCTCCCTCACCCAGTCTCTCCCTCACCCCCTCTCTCCCTCTCCATCTCTCTCCCTCTCTCTCTTCCTCTCTCCTCCCTCTATCTCTCCCTCCCTCCTCTCTCTCCATCTCCCCCCCCCTCCCCTCTACTTTCTTCTCACTTCAGTGGAAGGGTCGGATCGCCCCCAACCACCCATTTATCTCTCCCTTTATTGCTCCCTTTATCTCTCTCTCTCTCTCTATCTCTCTCTGTCTCTGTCTCTGTCTCTCTCTTTCTCTCTTTCCCTCCCCTATCCCGCTCTGCCCTCCTGACAAATCCTATCACGGCACAACTATACGAACAGGGGCAAGCATGACAGCCAGAGGTACCAGGGGAACAGGGAAAAGTCAAGGTGACGAAATGAAGGAAATGTTTGCCCAGTTTCAGGAGGACATCAAGAGTGAGATGCAAGAAATGATGCAGGAAATGAAGAATGAAATAAGCAACCTGAAAAGAGAGCTGACAGCAGCAAAGGAGGAGATTAGAGCCCTCAAAGAGAATGGTATCGAGGCTGAGACTCAGAAAATCATCCAGGGAGAAGGTGGTAATTGTTTTTTGGATGAGAATGCCTCAATAAAAGAAACATTTGCAGAGATGCTAAAAAAAAAACTCTGAAGTAATATCTGCAGTGATGGAGGTGGCCATGAAAGCAGCCACCTCACAGGAGGCGGCACGCTCCACTAGCCAACTGCTTGAAAGGAACAGATCAGTGGTTGCTGTGGGTATGAAAGAGCAGGAAGGCTCCAATAGGACTCGAGTGGAATGACAAGGACAAAGCGGCAGTGAATGAAGTTCTGAAGGCACTGGACATGGAAGGGGCTGAGCAGAGCATTGAGAAGGTTTTCAGGCTAGGTTGATACAACAAAGACCGAGACCGAGTGACAAAGATAGTGTTTGCAAATGAGAGCACAAAGGAGAAGATTCTATCAAGGAAGAGCTCCGTGAAAAAACGTGGGAGAAATAAAAAATGTATTCCTCCAGAGAGACATGACGAGGGAGGAGAGAGCTGTGGCGGCAGAAGCAAGGAAGAGGCGCAGGGCGAGAGGGGAAATCCAGGAAGTCACAGCTCCCAACACAACACCCCCAGAGGCGAGGGGGGAACCCACAACCAGCTACCCAGAAACACCAGAAGGTAGGACAACCCCGCCACCCTCCTCTGCATAGAAAACACCCCTACCCCAAACCCTCCCTGCCCCCACTCAAATGTTCAATCAAACCTCCCTCCCCCCACACCCAATCCCCACCCTTCTACCCCTCCTCCTGCCGAGTCCCTCCTCCCCCCCCCCTTTCCTTCCTGTCCTCCCTCCACTTTCACCCCATACCCTCCCCCTTCACTGGATCCCCGCCCCTCATCCCAGTATCCTCTGAGACCCTGTTATCCACCTCACAGGTCCTCACACCCATGGAACAGCTTCCCCCACCAGCAGAACACTCACCAACCTTGAGGTTACCGTGAGGTGCTTCCGGGGCTTAGTATCCTCGCGGCTCGGTCATCGACCAGGCCTCCTGGTTGCCGGACTGATCAACCAGGCTATTGGACGCGGCTCTTCGCAGCCTGACGTATGCATCACAGCCTGGTTGATCAGGTATCCTTTGGAGGTGCTTATCCAGTTCTCTCTTGAACACTGTAAGGGGTCGACCGGTTATGCCCCTTATGTGTAGTGGAAGCGTGTTGAACAGTCTCGGGCCTCTGATGTTGATGGAGTTCTCTCTCAGAGTACCTGTTGCACCTCTACTTTTCAACGGAGGGGGGGGGGGGGGTATTCTGCACATCCTGCCATGTCTTCTGGTCTCATGTGATGTTATTTCTGTGTGCAGGTTTGGGACCAGCCCCTCTAATATTTTCCATGTGTAAATTATTATGTACCTCTCCCGCCTGCGCTCACGGGAGTACAGTTTTAGGCTCTTTAGTCGGTCCCAATAGTTTAGATGTTTTATTGAGTGGATTCTAGCAGTAAAGGATCTCTGCACGCTCTCCAGGTCAGCAATTTCTCCAGCTTTGAAAGGGGCTGTTATTGTGCAGCAGTACACCACTCTAGAGAGCACAAGCGTTTTGAAAAGTATCATCATTGGTATAGCATCTCTAGTGTGAAAAAACCTTTATTACCGGCTACTTTATTGTGTTCTTTAAAGGTTAGGTCTTCCGACATGAGTACACCCACATCCTTTACATTGCCTTTTTGTTCTATGTTATGATTTGCCTGATTTTTGTACGTGGTTTCCGTTTTAATATTTTCATTTTTTCCATAGCGCATGAGCTAGAACTTATCTTCGTTAAACACCATATTATTTTCTGTAGCCCATAGAAAGACCTGATCTACATCTGACTGGAGGTTTACCGTGTCCTCTATGTTGCCTACTCTCATGAAGATCCTAGTGTCATCTGTAAAGGATGATACAGTGCTATAGGTTGTGTTCTTGTCTATATCCTATATGAGGATGAGAAAAAGTACTGGAGCAAGCACAGTACCCTGGGGGACTGAACTCTTCACAGTTGATGGGCTGGATTTTATTTTGTTGACTATTACACATTGGGTTCTGTTGGTCAGGAAATTGTAGATCCATCTGCCTTTTTCCGGTAATTCCTTTTGAACGCATTTTATGTGCAATAACACCATGGTCACATTTATCAAAAGCTTTTGAGAAATCTGTGTAAATTACATCAGCGTTTTGTTTATCTTCGATAGCATCTAATGCCATATCATAGTGGTCCAGCAACTGTGACAGGCAAGAGCTCCCTGTTCTGAAACCATGTTGTCCGGGGTTATGGAGTTGCTGTGATTCCATGTATTTTGTGATCTTACTTCTTAGCACTCTCTCAAAAAATTTTATGATATGCGATGTTAGTGCTATGGGCCTGTAATTTTTTGCCTCTGCCTTATTTCCTCCTTTTTGAAGTGGTGCTATCTCTGCTGTTTTTAGTATATCAGGAATAGCGCCAGTATCTGAGCTTTGTCTCCACAGAATGTGGAGGGCCTGCGATTTTGTTTTTTTACAGTTCTTTAAGAATATAGAGTTCCAAGAATCCGGGCCTGGTGCAGAGTGCATAGGCATACTGTTTATGGCTTCTTCAAAATCCAGTGGGGATAGGGTGACGTCTGATATATGATTTGATGTTGGTATCATATCCATGAAAAATTAATTTGGGTTATCAATCTTTAGTGTGTTTAATGGCTCGCTGAAAACAGAGTCGTACTGTTTCCACAGTAGCTCACTCATTTCTTTGTTGTCATCGATGAAAGTTCCATCTCCCTTTCGCAGGGGCCCGATACTAGATGTGGTTTTTGATCTTGATTTTGCATAGGAGAAAAAATATTTCGGATTTCTCTCTATTTCACTGATGGCCTTTTGCTCTCTTTGCCTCTCCTGGGTTTTGTAAGATTCTTGTAGCTTGAGTTCAATTGTTTCTATTTCTCTACCTAACCTTCTTCGCCGTTCTTGAGATAGGGTGCGACTCTCAAATTGTTCCGCGATTCGTTTTCTTCGCCTATATAGGGAACGACGTTCCTGTTCCAATCTGCATCTCATCCTCTTTTTCTTAGGGGTTTGCGGTTTGAACATATTTCTAGTGCTACTGAGCATTTTTTTTCCAGGCACTGGTTCAGGTTTGCATTTTCTAGCTGTTCTTCCCAGTTTATTTCTGTGAAGTCCTGGTTTATTTGCTCCCAGTTTATCTGTTTATTATTGAAGTTGAATTTGCTGAAATCTCCTCCACCGGGAATCTGGACTGGTTTTGAAGGTCTACTCCCCATGGTTGTCATAACTTCAATTAAGTTGTGATCTGAGTAACAGGTATTTGTAATCATTATGTTCCTGATCAATTCATCATTATTAGTGAAAATGAGGTCCAGCGTGTTCTCCTTCCTAGTTGGTTTTACTATTTGCTGGTTTGAGGCAAACCTGTCGCACATCCGTAGCAGGTCATTTGCATGTGCCTGTTCATTTAGGCTACTTCCTGGTATTCTTTCTGATATTACTGTATTAGCCAGGTGCTTCCATTTCAGGTGCCGTAGGTTGAAGTCCCCAAGCAGGATGATGTTCGGAGCTGGATTTGTGAGGTTTTCCAAGCAGTGTTCTATTTTCATTAGTTGATCTTTAAACTGCTGAGGGTTTCCCTCCGGTGACTTATATACAAGGACAATAACTACATTTAGAATCTCTATTTTGATTATCAGCACTTCCACCATATCATTTGAGGTGTTTAGCAGCTCAGTACAGATGAGTGTGTCTTTGATGTAGAGGCTGACCCCACCGTGAAGCCGGTGTTTCCTATTACATCTGAAAAGATTGTACTCTGAAGTCCATATTTCACCATCATGGTAGTCCTTTGTGTGGGTTTCTGTTAGGTCTGCAAACACTGCATTTGCCTCATGAAGGAATTCAATTTTCCAGCGGGTCACTATGCACTTTGTTATGTCTGTAATCAGTAATCCATGGCAGTAGTCCTAAGAAATCCCGGTTAATGTCACGAGGCGGAGGCGATTTGAGAAGGGACAGAATAAAGTGAGCCTCAAAGCAATGTACACTAACATAGATGGAATTACAAATAAAGCAAATGAGCTTGGAGAACGGGTACTAGAGGAAAACCAGGACATAATAGCCCTCACAGAAACAAAGCTAACGAAAACTATAACAAACGCAGTGTTCCCACAGGACTATTATGTTATGAGGAAAGAGAGGGAAGAAAGAGGTGGTGGTAGTGTAGCTCTGCTGGTAAGAAAAGGCTGGGATTTTGAGGAGATGGATATTCAGGGCTGTGAAGGTTTCATGCAGTGACTACATAGCAGGTACCATAACAAATGGAGGGAAAAAAATTATAGTCGTAGTCATATATAATCCACCACCAAATGACAGAAGACCCAGACAGGAATATGATAGAAACAACATGACCACCATTAACACAATAGAAAGAGCAGCTTCTGTTGCTAGCAGGAATGGATGTGGACTACTAATTATGGGAGACTTGAACCATGGGAAGATAGATTGGGAGAACAGAGACCCACATGGAGGACCAGAAACATGGAGAGCCAAGCTGCTGGACGTGGCAACAAGAAACTTTCTAAGCCAGCACATCAAGGAACCAACAAGAATGAGAGGAGAAGATGAACAAGCAATGCTTGATTTGATATTTACCCTAAATGAGTGGGATATAAGGGAAGTTAAGATGGAAGCGCCCTTGGGAATGAGTGACCACAGTGTATTGAACTTTGAGTACCTGGTAGAGCTAGACTTATCTCCCCCCAAAAAAGAACTAGGAATAAAAAGGCTGGCATACCGAAAGGGAAATTATGAACAGATGGGAAGTTTCCTAAGGGAAATACCTTGGGAAACAGACCTCAGAGATAATTCTGTACAAGGTATGATGGACTATGTTATCCAAAAGGGTCAGGAGGCAGTAAACAGATTCATCCCAGCCCAAAGGGAGAAATCCAAGAAGCAACAGAAGAATCTATGGTATAATAGGGCATGTATGGAAGCGAAGAAACTGAACAAAAGGGCGTGGAGGAACTTCCGGAATAACAGAACACCAGAAAGCAGAGAGAGATGCCAGAGAACCAGGAATGAGTACGTCAGGGTGAGAAGAGAAACAGAGAAAAGTTTTGAAAATGATATAGCAAACAAAGCCAAGTCCGAACCAAAGCTACCCCACAGTCACATCAGAAGGAAAACAACAGTTAAAGAACAGGTATTGAAACTTCGAACAGGCGAGGACAGGTATACAGAGAATGACAGAGGTGTGTGAAGAACTCAACAAGAGGTTCCAGGAGGTCTTCACAATAGAACAAGGTGAGGTCACTGTGTTAGGAGAAAGGGAGGTAAACCAGGCGGCCTTGGAAGAGTTTGAAATTACGACAGAGGAGGTCAAGAGACACCTGCTGGATCTGGATGTTAGAAATGCTTTTGGTCCAGACGGAATCTCACCATGGGTACTGAAAGAGTGTGCAGAGGCACTTTGCTTGCCACTCTCCATAGTGTATAATAAGTCACTGGAGACGGGAGAATTACCAGAAATATGGAATACGGCGAATGTGGTCCCAATATACAAAAAGGGCGACAGGCAAGAGGCACTGAACTACTGGCCTGTGTCCTTGACTTGTATACCATGCAAGGTGATGAAGAAGATTGTGAGACAAAACCTGGTAACACATCTGGTGAGAAAGTACTTCGTGACAAATCGCAAACATGGGTTCAGGGAGGGTAAATCTTGCCTGACTGGCTTAATATAATTCTACAACCAGGTGACAAAGATTAAGCAAGAAAGAGAGGGCTGGGCGGACTGCATTTTCTTGGATTGTCGGAAAGCTTTTGACACAGTACCGCATAAGAGGCTGGTACATAAGCTGGAGAGACCGACAGGTGTAGCTGGTAAGGTGCTCCAGTGCATAAGGGAGTACCTTAGCAATAGGAAGCAGAGAGTTACAGTGAGGGATGAGACCTCCGATTGGCATGAAGTCACCAGTGGAGTCCCACAGGGCTCTGTACTCGGTCCTATCTTGTTTCTAATATATGTAAATGATCTCCCGGAGGGTATCGATTCATTTTTCGCAATGTTTGCGGACGATGCAAAAATTATGAGAAGGATTAAAACAGAAGAGGACTGTTTGAGGGTTCAAGAAGACCTAGACAAGCTGAAGGAATGGTCGAACAAATGGTTGTTAGAGTTTAACCCAACCAAATGTAATGTAATGAAGATAGGTGTAGGGAGCAGGAGCCAGATACAAGGTATCATCTGCGAAAGGAAATTCTTCAGGAGTCAGAGAAAAAAAGACTTGGGGGTTGATATCACGCCAGACCTGTCTCCTGCAGCACATATCAAGAGGATAACATCAGCGGCATATGCCAGGCTGGTCAACATACGAACGGCATTCAGAAACTTGTGTAAAG